>NC_089587.1:143508350-143768557 GCF_019320115.1 Miscanthus floridulus | reverse complement strand
TCAGCAAGTGAGTTCATTTGCCACATACGTGATGGGTTGCGTATAATAGCAAAGCGAGCTTGCAAAACACCAAATGCACGTTCCACGTCTTTTCTAGCTCCCTCTTGATGCTCTGCATATAATTTGTCTTTCTCACACTGAGGCAAGGGTATTGTTTTTACAAATGTTGCCCACTCGGGATAAATACCATCTGCTAGGTAATACCCCATGTTGTACCCAGTTCCATTGACCGTGAAATGAACTTCTGGGGCTCTTCCTTGAAGTACTTCAGTGAACAAAGGTGACCGGTTTAGGACGTTGATGTCATTGTTGGACCCAGCAACACCAAAAAATGCATGCCATATCCAAAGATCATGTGAGGCAACAGCTTCTAACATGACACTAGGATGTTTTATGTCACCGCGGGTATACTGCCCTCTCCATGCCTTTGGACAACTCCTCCATTGCCAATGCATGCAATCTAGACTCCCCAACATACCAGGAAAACCACGAGTTTCACCTATATGAAGTAAACGTTGAATATCTTCTCTAGTTGGCCTCCTTAGGTATTTTTCACCAAAATTTGCAATCACACCTTGACATAATTTTTTCATGCACTCAATAATTGTGGTTTCTCCTATTCTAAAATTTTCATCCCACATGTCAGCAGGTGTACCATATGCTAACATGCACATAGCAACTGTGCATTTATGCAATGGTGAAAATCCCATCTTCCCAAATGCATCGTTCCTTTGACAGAAATATGGAGACCAAGAACTTAAGGTATGTACAATTTGTAGGAATAGGTGACGTTTCATACGGTACCTACGCCGGAACTGAACATCATTGTACACTGGATTTTCTGAGAAATAATCTGCAACCAGCCTATCACTAGCAGCTTCCCGATTTCTTTCTATATGCCTTCTAGGAAATTGACGATGGTCATTGCACGTACCTCCTAGTTGAGCCTCAATCTGACCTTGAAACTTTGCCTCAATCTGAGCTTCCACTGGATCATCCATGAACTCCCAAAAGAACTGCTGGATGTTAATCCTGTTTGCTGGTTCTTCAGGAGAACTTCCTGCAGGATCTTGTGTATTTGATGCCATTCCCTTAGCCCCTAGATTAGAGTATGCTGGGAGGTGTGAAGTGTTCTGAGAACACCACCTTCTATTTATAGGAAAAGCTAGTCACAACAACTAGTTCCCAACGGCTAGATCCAAATGTGCTGCAACAGCTAGATTCCAACACTGTAACTGGAACTGCAGCTTTTTACATCGGCTAGATTCCAGTGGAATAAACTGTACACGTGAGGACAATGTGCTTTAACAAAAGTGATATTTAGATTCCAATGTCCTTCATAAATAGATTATAAATTGACATAATAGGACAATACATATATAGGGAAAAGCTGGTCACAACATTACATGATAAGCTACTTCTACCAACACAATACAAATATTGAAGGCTACTTCTACAAACTGAACTTTTCAAGGGAAAAGCTCTTTAGCTAGCAAATCCAAGACTTGTTTATGTCTTCCTAAAGTATCCTCATCATAACCTGAAGTGTCCTTGTTAAATAGCTGTATATATGCTGTAAGTTTGTCTAACTTGTTCCTCTCCTTGTTATTTTCAGCATTCTTGTCATCAACTGCAGCTTGAGCTAATGCTGCTTCAGCCATTTTTTCAGCAGCCATAGACTTCCGTAGCTGTAGTTCATTGAACTTTTGCATGCTTCCTCGGTAAAAGACTTCCTTCTGAACACTTCTGTTTCCTTTCTTCTTCTCAGATTTGGCTGCATCTCTCCCTTGTGGTCGCCGCTATTCAACAGATGCACCATCTGTGTCTTGAGCTGAAGAAGAGCTGTAAGCACCAGATGAATTCAGCTTATCCTCTTTTGCAATTCATGTGCTGGGTAAAGCTCTAGCCCATTTAGGGTTGGTCCTTCAACGCTGCCCACCAATGTTCCAATGGGAATGGTCGTTTCTTTTTCATAAGTCCCTTCCACTTTGCCCGAACCTCCTCCATAAGCTGATCATCAGATTGACCACTAGCATTTCTATTCTTGACATCATTGTA
Source organism: Miscanthus floridulus (assembly GCF_019320115.1). NCBI lineage: Eukaryota > Viridiplantae > Streptophyta > Magnoliopsida > Poales > Poaceae > Miscanthus > Miscanthus floridulus. The sequence continues at coordinate 143,766,499 of NC_089587.1, read as the reverse complement.
GACTCCATTGAACTTGTTAATGAGAGGCATATTCTTGTGCCAGTGTTCTTTGCACTGCATTGCTGTTCTTCTTTGCTGCTTGGGAGCATTCTTGTTGTACTCAGCTGCGATTTCCTTCCAGAATCGATCTCGAGGCTTTCCATTGCCATCGATTGGATCATTAGAATTCTTGAGCCAGGCACTTACTAGGCGTAGGTTTTCCTCTTCACGCCAAAGCTTGCGACCTCCTTGCTTTTCACCTTCATCTGTGCTGCTCTCACTGCCTTCTTGAATTTGAACAGGTGCTGACTGCAATTGGAGGGGCTTTGGACGTCCGGAGAGATGAAGCACTGGGGCTGCTCTCATCACCCCCTGGAGTTGCTGCCACCACTTCCAAAGAAGGGCATCGATCCAATTGGAGATGCTGGACCATTTCCGTGGTAACCTCCATGGTAATGCTGGTGGTGGAAAAGGGAAGTGCTGAAAACTTGGTGGTCCTCCAAAGGAATTGCTGATATTTTGTGGGTAGGGACCATGCAAATTGGTGGGTGGATAGTTCATGGGGTAGTGTTGTTGCTGATTGAAGGTTTGGAAGTTTGGGGTACTGCTGTGTGTTTGGATTTGGTGCTTCTGTGTGTGAGTTGATGAGATTTGAGAAACTAGAAGAGGAAGAGTGGTCCATCTTTGAACTTTTGTATTTGGATATATGCCTGATCTATACTTGGTGAACTATATGCATATATATATAGCAAGCCGCAACGGCTAGCATGCAACGGCTAGCATGCAAGGCAATGGCCAGGACCAACGGCCGCATGGGATAATAATATTTTAGTCATCCAGAACCAACGGCTGGTTGGAAATAATTTTTTATTGAATCAGGCATCGGTGAACGGAGTTGCCACGGTGCCTGAAAAATTGAACCAGCATCGGCTGCCACAACGTTCAGCACCGGTGCTGAAACACTATCTCTCCTCTTCAGCACCGGCAAAAGCTCACGTTGTGGCCAGTCTTATACAGTCAGCCACGGGAGAAACGTACACCGCCGTGGCCATGGTCGTGTCGTTAGGTTGGCATCCCATCCATCATCAGTACAGTACACAGGCGCGGCGGCTAGTGGACACGGACACGGCAACGTGAGGCACGCGCGTGCCGGCCCGTCGTTCTGACGACGTCGCCATCGCCTCCTGCATGCCTGGTGCCCGCCTGCCATGCCGCTCCCTGCTCCCCCCGCCTAATCCATATCCATTGGCGCCTACCTACCCCCATCGGATGCCGTCCCAATGCAATGCACGAGCCCACCCCAGCCACGGGCACGGCGCTCCTGGCACTGCGCGTCTATAGCACAGTGTACGTGCGGTGCGGGCTGGTGGGCGAGCAACGTTAGGGGCCGCCGGCCGGGGGCGCGGACCACCTCGATCGTCGTGGTCCTGGCTCGGCGCGCCCCACCATGAATCACCTGATACCTTGTCCTCGTTTAGATTGTAATTTTTTGCAATCTGAACACTGTAGCACGTTTCGTTTGTATTTGATAAATTTTGTCCGATTATGGACTAACTAGGCTTAAAAGATCCGTCTCTTGATTTACAACTAAACTATGCAATTAGTTATTTTTTTACCTATATTTAATGTTTCATACATGCGTCCAAAAATTGATATGATGAAGAGAGAGTGAAAAAACTTGGAATTTTGAGGCAATCTAGGGGGTGTTTGGTTCCATGGATTAAATTTTAGTCCATGTCACATCGGACGTTCGGATGCTATTTAGGAGAACTAAATATGAGTTAATTATAAAACTAATTACATAGATGGAGACTAATTTACGAGACGAATTTATTAAGCCTAGTTAATCCGTCATGAGCATATATTTACTGTAGCACAACATTGTCAAATCATAGACTAATTAGGCTTAAAAAATTCGTCTCGCAAATTAGCCACAATCTGTGCAATTAGTTATTTTTTTCGTCTATATTTAATACTTCATGCATATGTCCAAACATCCGATGGGACAGGGACTCAAATTTCCCTGTAGTAACCAAACACCCCCCTAAACAAGGTCCTTATACAAATACTTTGAGCCATTCACTAGTTTAAAGTTATCTTCATTAATATCGTTGCAGCACACTTCAGGTCGAGGAACAGGGTACGGAAGATATGACCACGCGAGAGGGAGCAAGAGAGGGGATGACATACAGCAGGAATGCCGAGGAGTTGGATCCCCCCTGGGCGGGAGACCGGTTCCATGCGCCAGTGGAGGGTGGAGTCGTCGTCTCCAGCTGTCAGAGACGGTCGTGGTCCGAACCCTACCCACGAAGCTATCTGGCCGGAGCTGTGCGGCTACGACACCTAGAAGCATGAAGTGATCGAAGAGTTCTTTAGACAGAAGTGGCCGTTCGATGCACCGCCGCCTCCGGGTAGGGTTCATTGTAAGGATTCATCTCTAATGATTGCAAACATCACTAATTTAGTTGTCATAGGAGAGTCATATTGCAACCTTTCCGTAAAATGGTTGCAACATGTGCCTATAATGCAACGAACTAAATGTGTTGCAATATGTGTGGTTTGTCGTTGCAACAGGCGTGTGCTACTACAACCATTTAAGAATTGTGTTGCAATTAGTTGACATTGTTGCCATGGCTCTTTGGAGTTGCATTAATATTAATTTTCGTTGCAATTACTTGGTGTTATTACAACTATATTGAATTTGGTCGCTTTTGCTCGTAACTATTGCCATAGTTATTCTGGGGTTTACAAACAACCTTTAATGATATTACAATTGCTAGGTGGTTATTACAATAAGAATTCTGAAATGGTTGTATTGGCATGTTCCTATTGTCACAGTTTTTTGGTTATAATAATTTTCTATGGCTTTGCAATTGTTAGATACTTATTACAACTATAATTCTAAATAGACGTAAGCATGATTTTTTTTAATGTTGATATGGACTAATGTATTTGGTCAGTACCTGGACTGCCGAGTCTCGTTTAGTAATCACTAATCAGTTACATGGCACGTCCAAGATAACGACCTCAAATGAAGAAATATAAAAATTATAAAGTTATAGACTTCATAAAAAACTACAACTTTTATATAAAAGGATCTTTATTTAACAACCTACAAAAAAGATATGATTTTTCTCAGGCAACAGAGCTAGTATGTGATTAATATGCTGCTGAAATTTTATATTAATTTTTTAGCATCTTAATGACCTTAAATGAAAAAACTCAAAACTATAAAATTATAGATCCTATCCAAAGCTATAACTTCATATAGAGAGTATCCCCATTTGACACCATACAAGAAAGATATGATTTTTTTCACGACCGGGAGCACTTGTACACGATTAATATACTGCTAAAAAATTGATTATTTTTTTGAGCATCCTAACGACCTCAAACTAAAAAATTCAAAACTAAAAAGTTGTAGATATCGTCAATATCTATAATTTTCATATAAAAAATCATCTTCATCCGAAATTGTATGAAAAAATATAATTTTTCTAAGGTTACGCTTGCCGCGCGAGTCTGGTTGGCGCGGTGCTATAGTGCTACCGTGCAACGGAGTGGCGCGGCAAGCTTTTCCTCCTGGAATCTTTGTCCACCGTGGCAGATCGTGCCGTGGCGATACATGTTACACGGCAGCGCAACGTTTTTTGGCCGCGCTACGGACTTAGGGGCGCCGAACATGTTAGATTAATAAAAATGCAACAATATTAATTTTAAAATTGTTTTTTTGAAAAAGGTAAATATAAAATTCGCCCCGATCGTCGGCCCCCAGCGCGCCGTGCGGCACATCCGCCAGCCACCGGCTCGCTTGCCCCATTCCCCCGCACCCATGCCGTACCACCGTCACTCCCCCGCGCCCCCTAACTCTCTAAACAGCATGAAACATGTGAAATATGAAAACACTTGAATGCAACGTACGCCTGAAATAGATAAAACATCTATAACATAAAACTTATAACATATGTGTGAAAATATGCAACATCCAGATAAAATACTTGCAACTTGTAACATGAAAACACTTGTTGCAACGAAAGACTGGAACAGATGAAACATTTGGAACATACTATTGCAACATATGTGTGAAACATATGCAATATCCAGATCAAAACACTTGCAACATAGATCTGGAACAGATAAAATATTTTAAACAAATGCTTGCAACATGCCTCTGCATCACTTGTAATATATGCAACATGTGCAACATTCCCTATCAACTTTTGCAACATCTATATGCAGCACACAACAACATATTTCTAAAACATCCGAAACATTTAAAACATATATTTGCAACATAGAAGAGGGGGGAGCGCTTATGCCGATCAATTCCGGGCGTCGAGGTGGGAGCTGACAGCGAGTGGTAGTGCGCGAGCACCCCTAGCATCTAGAACCAGCGGCGCGCGCAAAACCACCACCACTAGTGTCACCAGCACTGGGCTTGGCTCGGCCAGGCGGACGGCACATGCGATAGGCGGAGCGAGCACCACCAGCACCAGTGCGTGCGACAGGAAGGGGTGTGAGGCACGCGCGATGGGGGCGAGCGAGCGGCGGCGGATGGCGCGACAGCAGCAGCGAGGAGAGTGCACGTCCACGTCCAGGACGAGGGTAGCCACGAGGTGCTGCTACAGGGGAGGAGGAAGTGGAATGAATAAAGATTGGTTAATTTTTAATATAAACTCACGAACAGAGTGAGCGCGCGGGGTAAGAAGCACAAGCAACGAGGCGGTGAACCTCACATCGGACGTAAGACGGCGTAGCATTACCCATGTGCATAAGTCATGTTGTATCTCTCTCGCCCGAATATCGAGGTTCAACTTGATGCATGAGGTAGCCAATGTTGGGGTCATGAAATATTAATAATTATTAATATTATACTAAATAAGCCGCATTATATTTATCATGAAATATAAATTTATAATATATTTATGTAGAGAAGTAAATATTAATATTATTTATATAATTTTAGTTATATTTAGAAGGTTGAATCGAACTGGACCTCAGATTATGGGAGCTAAAATTCGCGTGCCTGAATTTTAGCTTCCTTCGACGACGATTATTTTATATACTTTATACTAAAATTACAGTTTTAGTTCGTTGTAATTTATATAATCAGCAATTTTCAATTTCAAGAATAAAAAAAATAGTTAGACAAAACCACAAATTCGATAAAATCTTATCCGTTTTGGCACAAAGACAATTAACAATTTACAATTATCTTTATAATTAGATAAGGATAAAAATTTAATATGTCACGATAAAAAACAAATGACAAATAATAAAAGTAATAATTGTATTAGTTAGTTATACAAGAGTGTTGCCTAATTATACAAGGTACATGGAATATAGGAGAAATGTCATTATATATTATATCGTTCTTGGACGGAAGTAGAATTTACATATTTTTTTATCTGACAGGATGCATTAATGATACTATGCAGGTGAACTTCTCGTCTAAAGACGGTCTCCAACGAAGAATATGAGCGCTCAAACTTAAAATGGGTAGGAAGAGATTTAAAATTAGCCTATAGAAGACTTATTTTAGGTTATCTAAGAGGCACAACTTAAATATAGATATCCTTTCTCGTAGAAATCTATTATAGAAAGAATTTTCTTTTGTGTCTTATTGTTGAAGAAGATACCGAATAAATATTGAACTTTTTACTCAAAGAATAAATAAGTCTTATATCAAGTTGTATGATTCATGACGGACCCTATTACCCAGCTGCGACGCGACGGAAACTTGATCTGCCGGAACAGATCTAGGCAGACAAAGTTTAGCCCCCTCCGACAACCTTGCGTCCCTGTCCCGTGCTCCCCTCTTCACCGTTTCACGGTCCCGGCATTTCGTCGCCTCAGATTCGCCCCCCACCGCTTTCCCCCTCCCCTCCGATGGCGAGAGGCGGATTCCCATTCCATTGCAGTTGTAGACACAGGAAAAGCACCGCAGTGCCTCGTCCTCTCGTTTTGGCTCCTCTCCTCCTTCTCTAGACTGGAGTAGCGCCTTAGTAATCAATCAATTGGTTCGTTGCTAAGAGCCTTTTTAAGTACGGGATTACGCAGGTCTCTTGTTTCCTAACGACCACTTCTATACTATACTCATCCAGAGAGAGACACAAGGGATTGGGTTTCGTTGCGCACTTGCGCTGCTTGACTTGTCCCGTGTCCGTGTTCTTGGTGCCCTTTTTCGGCATTGCGGCAGATATAAAATTCCTCTTTTTACACTACAATCCCCGCTTAATTAGCAGCAGCTCTCTCCCTCTCCATTCTTGGTGTCTGAGGCTCTGAGCCCCTTGGCCCTACGCTCTGCCTCACTCCTCCGTCTCTTGCTGAGTTGCTTCCCTTGCCGTCGGCGTCGGAGGCCGGAGCTTCTCGGCGGGCGGCGGCGCGCGGCGCCGGGCGCGGATCGGCCGCGGGTGCATGGTGGAGGCCGCCGCCGGGCGCCGCCCAGGCACCAGCCGTCGGCGGCCTAGCGGCAGCGGAGGGGAGCACCAGCGCCTGGTCGCGCTCGCCGTCGCCGCGCGCGTCGCCATGTTCACCACCCGGTCTGCGGGGCCAGCGGTGGCGGGAGGAGATGGAGCGGGAGCTGCTGGAACGGGCGCCGGCGCCGCTGGCGGCAGCGGACGATGCATGGAGGACTTCTTCGACTGCCTCTTCAGCCTGCTCGGCGCGTTAGGCATGACATGGGCTGCGGCGCGGCCTCAGCGGCAGCCGCGCCCGCCGCTTCCTCGCGGGGTTGGGGCGGGGCCCGCGCCAACCGACGCCTGGCGTTTCGCGGCGGAGCTCAGGGCCACCCCCGGCCGGATCGCCGGCAATGGCGCCTGCGCCGTCGCGTCACTGTACACGCTGCAGGGCAAGAAGGGCGTCAACCAGGATGCTATGATCTTCTGGGAGGTAAAAGGAAAAATTAAAGAAAAAAGAGAAAAAAGAGCTATCTTTTCCCTGCTTTCTTGTCTGTACTTTTCCTCACACTTCTTGTGCTGTGAGATTCTTGATGTACTTTTTCCCACTGTTCTTGATCAGATCTTCCCAAGATCTAAGCAATTTTGTTCTTATTCTGGATTAGTTTACCTGGCATATCCTGTGTTCCAGATTTTTATTCGACGGAGAAGTTCAGATTCAGATTGTACTTTGCTGTACAAGTTAATTTTTTATCTTGATGTTAGCCTCAGGAAATTGTTTGTTTTATTTTTGTGGCCACAGCTTATGCATGTTCTTATGAGTTACGCAACATGAGCACACAGCATCAAACTATTCAAGAATTGAACTTTGACTCAAATCCTATATATATATTTGACACTGGTTGCCATTGGATGTTGCTGGTGGAGAATTCCTAGTTGGTAGTCTTATTCAAGCGTAATAATTGGTGTTGAGTTGGAATACTTCATGGAGGTTGGAGGGGCTCCACATGATTCTCATCCTTATCCAATACTAGTTTTTTTTCCTTCTCCATCTCCTTGCTGGATGATCTTATCTGCTTGAAGCTCCATCCTTCCCTTTCCAAATGCTTGATTACCAATTTGGCTGCATGCCCATTGAGTGACACATGTACGAATCCTATCTTATTTTTTCGAACTCATATTTGCTTTCCATAAGTTATGATAACTTTCATGATTTGATTACCATAGTAATCTCTAAAAATTGCACACGGGTCTCACTGAAAAGATAAGCATAAGTCCCAATAAGAAACCATCTTCCATGTACCTGTCCAGTTTTACTGGGCACGTGTAAAATTTGCTACTCTTGCTATTTCTGTGCAGCATATGTTTGACTTTGACAACTATTTTTACTCGTGGACAGAACTTCTGTTCGAGAGATGATACCATCTTTTGTGGTGTGTTTGATGGTCATGGACCTTATGGCCATTTGGTTGCCAAGAGAGTACGAGATCTCCTGCCTCTAAAGTTAGGAGCAGATTTGGGGATGGAAGATGGTAGAGTAACATCCACTGGCAACATTAAGCTCAACACAGATGATGTAAGTTCACCAGAACACATAGAGAGAGGAGGGTACTGCCGTTTCCTCTGAAGCTCAGCAGAATGGAGAGTATCCAGAGATCTTCCCAGCATTGAGAACTTCATTCTTGAAGGCATTCCATGTAATGGATAGGGATCTCAAATTACATAAAAATATTGACTGTTTTTTCAGTGGGACTACAGCGGTGGCAGTGATCAAGCAGGTAACTGAGACAAATGACACTATTGTTTTATTTTCTTTTAGAAATATCTTCTTTTGATTTCATTAAATTGACACCAGGTGATTGGAGCTGCATCCTTGTATACTAATTGTGCTCTATTTCTTTCTGTATACTACAGGGACGCAATCTTATAATTGGCAATCTGGGGGATTCAAGAGCTGTCTTAGGCACCAGAGATGAAAATAACCAGCTTGTTGCTGTTCAATTGACAGTTGATCTCAAACCTAACATTCCAAGTAAGCATGTATTTTCTTTCTTTTGTCCTTTACTGTATCGCTAGTCATTTTGCAAATCTTAGAACCTTTCATCATTCTTGCAGTTGCGCAATCCTTATGTGCTGTTTCAAGTTCCTTCTGTTACGAACATCATTATATTTGCTTATATGTGACATTATGTGGCCTTAATCCATGAACTAACTGGCATTTTTTTTTATCTTTTTTCATGTCTTTATTATTTATGAGTCAAAGGAGTAAATAATAATCCTTATGAGATAAGATTTGTCTGGGCACTTCCATAGATCAATTTGTTTGTTTGAATAGGAGGCAAGTCTGTTCTGCTTGCTGTTATTGCTACGATTAAAGAATTTCAAAAGACAAATCTAGTAATATAATTTTTTTAGCGAGTACAGAGAATAATAAATATATAAATGGTCGACTTTTGAAAGTTCAATGGCCCAGATTTCATGATGATAAATAAAAAAGAACTGAGTATGAACAGTTACCTTCAGAACATTATTCTCGTTTGTATTATGAAAGTATTTGTTGTGAAAACCCAATGATGTAGCTTTCATATATCCAGCTTTGCTTATTTTAAATATTGGCATTCCAAGTTTGAGATGTTTAACCTCATGGATTCCAAACCATGATAACGAAAAGGAACATAGGGAGTATAAGCTTAATTTTGTTTCATGGATTGCTTATGTGTTTTGACTGTTGAGATGGTGTGGAAGACAAACTATTATTTTTGTTCATATGTTACCTAGCATTGTTTCTTTTCCTCAAATAGATTGGAGAGCTGGCATACATTTCATTTAAGTAGAAAACCATACAACACCAGCCCCTTATGCTGGCCCCTTAGAAATAGTCGTTGTAATGAACATGCCACATAGGCAGAAAAACACCTAGGCTATTCCCAGGAAAAGACCCTGGAGCAATGGAGCTCCTTAGCAATTGCCGTGCACCATAAAGTGCCTTCGTCATTGACTGCCCCCACAACTTTGTTGGCATCTAGGGCGGTGACATTGAAAACAACATGGTTACGATGCTTCCAAAGCTCCTAGGTAACAAGAATAATTAGCGACTTAAGCCCTTTCTTCAGTTGCTTGTCTATGTATTTGGTTGAGAGATTGACTCTACCAGCTAGAGAAACTCAGTATCAGCAGTAGGTGAAATCCTCTCAAGTCCAGCCGGTTGGACGACGGTGAGCCAAACTTGCCAGGAAACAGTGCAAGATACGAGAATGCGATGTATGCTCTCATCAGCTTGATCACAAAGAGGACTGTGAGGAGGATGAGGGAGACCTCTCTTAGACCTATCAGCTGTCCATCATCGTTTATTAACAGGCCAATCACATGAAACATTTTCAACTTACAGGAACCCATGATTTCCAAATCCATTTGCATGGTGTAAATATAATGTTTTAGCATTGTAATGGTAAGATTACATGCTAATTCAATTGTACAGACATGAGGATGCAAATATTTTTCGTTTTCTCATGGCAGAAAGTACTTCAAAACTTCCTATACATGATTCGTAGCAAGAGTTGTTATATTTAGTGTGTTCCTTCCTTATTCTGTTGAGGAATGGCATGGTAATTTCAGGTGAAGCACAGAGAATCAGGCAACGCAGGGGCAGAATATTTGCACTTCCTGAGGAGCCGGAGGTTGCTCGTGTTTGGCTTCCAAGTATAACTCGCCTGGATTGGCCATGGCTAGGGCATTTGGGGACTTCTGTCTGAAGGATCATGGTGTAATTTCTATGCCTGATGTTTCCTATCACCACATTACAGAAAAAGATGAATTTGTTGTGCTGGCTACTGATGGGGTGAGCAGACTTGTCAACTTACGCACCATTTTCTGAGTGTTGTTATGTCGTTCTGACCTCTTCCTTTTGCACTAGGTTTGGGACGTGCTATCAAATGATGAAGTTGTTAGTACTGTCAGCCGAGCCACATCTCGGGCCTCTGCAGCACGATTTCTAGTCGAATCAGCTCACCGTGCTTGGCGAACTCGGTTCCCCACTTCTAAAATCGATGACTGTGCTGTTGTCTGCCTATTCCTGAACACAAATGAAGCAAGCGAACCTTCCAGTTCCTTGGCCAACAATTTGGCAGATGCTGTAGAAGTTAGCAGTGCTCAGCGCTCCACAGCTATCCAGGTGAGCACTGGTGCATCTATAGATGTTACCGCCCTGGTAACAGATGGAAACGAGGTGTCTGTTGTTGAAACCGTCACAACACCACTCATGGATTTGCCCAAGGATGGTTGAGGCGCAAAATATGGCATGATAAGTGAGCTTGCATGCTGCCTGAGACTGGTATCTGCTGAACGATCAAGTAGTTCAGGCACAGAGCGGAGGCACCATGAACATGCTGTGCCTGTGATTGGCATCTTTCGGAGCGAACATACAGCACGTCGGTGGGTTTCTGCTTGCTATTTTTTCTGGACGCAAGTGTGACTAGAATTTGCAGTTTTGCTTTGTGTAAAGTACCGCGTAAATTTAGCGTGATTTGTTCCAGTTTTTTGTAATAATTCTATTCATGTTATTATCGGTGCGGGCAAGCGTCGAGATCATATAGTATCCTGTAGGAAGGAGCCTACCGAGTTTTTGTGCTTCCTGTAAATATATTCATCATTCTATCTCTGGTGTCTGATCTATACCATCTTTTCTTTGGGGGTCGGTCTTATATTAATATAAGGGCGTGAACCAAAGATCAGGCTATTTCATTGTTAATTTTAAGTTGAGCGTTTAGGATGCGGTAGGACGCACGCAGGGTGAGAATGACGAGAAATACTGGTAGGATCATATATACCGTGCGTGGCGCCCTGCTTTGCCCTGATGATTCCGATCGATGGGTTGCATCCGCATCGAAGACCTCCAGAGGCAGCCGCTACCATTACGAACCACATCAGATCATCGCCCTTCATGTCTGCTCCAGGCCGCCATCGATTATTGGTTTCCTTGCCGGCCGATCTGCGAGCCACGAGCTTTGCATGAAGCTGTACGACAAACCAGAACGGGAGAAACCATCGCCGGCGTCTTGCTGAAACCCACGTGCTGATCCATTGCCGGAGGTAAGGACAATATCATTTTTCTTGTAATCTCCTTGGTCCCTTTTGACGATTACTCGAAATCTGTTGGACACCGTTGATTTCCATCTGCATGCCGCTGCTGGTTTGCTGCTTTGCCTTTGCTTCTGCAGTGCCATTGCTTGTCGTCGCCTGTGCCTGCAAGCAAGCAGCCCCGTGCATGCCAACGAAGCCCATTCGATCTCGTCCAGCCATGGAGTTCAGAAATCCGATCCTCTCTAATGGATGCAGCAACGCAACAGCAAGCCAGCGGCAAACCACCATGAAACAATTAAGGTGGTGTTGTGTTCATCTGCAGCTGCTGCACGTCCTTCTTCACTGCCAAAGGAAACCAAGTCACGCCTTTTGCTGCCTCCTGCCTGTAATCAGTCAGCTAGTTTAGGCCGTAAGTATCCGTAGTTTCTCCGTCTTGCTTCGTTCAAATTAGGTTGACCAACTATTTGGGTTAGGTCTGATTCTGATTCTATGACAGAAATGATTTTGTCGCTGAAAGCGATTCTCTTTGATTCTTTAGCATACACTCGGAAAATCATAATGGAGAATCACTTCACAGAATTAGGAGCTACTACGTAGTTTCTCCTTTTTGCTTCGTTCAAATTACGTTGAGCAACTGTTTGGTAGAGCTCTATCTAATTCTGATTCTACGAGAGAAGTGATTTTGTCGCTGAAAGTGATTCTCTTTGATTCTTTAGCACACACTCTCAAAATCATAGTGGAGAATCACTTCACAGAATTAGGATGAAATACTTTCTTCAACTCCCAACCTCTTAGTTCATTTCAGAGGATCACTTCATGGAATCAACAAAGAATTACTTCTCTCTCAAAAACTGTTTAGCAGAGCTCCCGTTCAATTTAGTAGAGAATCAGCTCCATAAGCTCTGCCAAATAGGACCTTAGTTTCGTGTTGACGTGGTCTACGTGTTAGTAACGATATTTCCCATGCTAAATATTTTTTAGTTTTATAATTTAAATATTAAACTGATTAATGTTAATAAAACTAGTTTGGTAATTAAAAGCAACATAGGTATAATACTCCGATATTTTATACATATAAATACTAATATGATTAATTGCTAATGTAAGTACTTTTTAATTATAATTTGCTTAGTTTAAATATGCATATTAAATTCGACTAGATGCTCTCGCATATCAATCTATATTTGCAAATTAATGTTTAATCGGTATAAATGATGTCGAAATATTTATAAATAAAATATGACTAGTTTTAATCCTGTTTTTTAAATTAAAATATATAACTTGACTAATCTGAATTAGTTTTCTGGTTTTACTTAATTAAAATAAATCAAACATGTACTCTTTTCTTTTCTTTTATAATATAATTTGGTAGTCGTTTCTTTTGCATGGCAGTTCCGTTTTCGGCGTCTATTGTGTTCCTGTGGTCATAGCATCTAACTCTCTTTTAGTATTGTAAGGACCATGACGCCTAAGAGGTGGTGAATTAGACAACCTAAATTCTACCTCTAACTATGGCCTCTAATTTTCACCTTAACAAAACTATGTAATAAATAAACTATCTAAATGTGCAACTACGGTTTTGCTAGGTGTGTTGCTATCTCTACCGTAAAATAGTTAAGCACCCTAGGTTCCAATCCTATCAACTAGCCTATCAAACTAAGCTAGGAAAGTAAGCACACAACCAAGGTACATAATATAGATGCGGAAGGTAAAAGAGCGATAGAGATGCAAACTCCCGTCGACGACTCTGATATTTTTACTGAGGTATCGAGAAGCGCTCAAGCTTCTCCCTAGTCCTCGTTGGATCCTTTCGCAAGGAATCCCTCGTAAGAGCCAAGCTCCCAGTCGGGTAACTCTATGGATAGCCTCGGGCCTTCCCCACGCGCAGGTGGGTCTTCGGGGTGCCTCTCCCGGATCACTCCCCGCTATCTTCACCATCAAGATTCTGGCCGAAATGCCACGGGCCTTGTTCCCTCCGTACACGGTGGCGGGCACACCACAAACATGGTTGGTGTGGTCTTGCGAGACTTACAAGCCCCACCGAGTACAACAATGGTGCGCGCAAGCACCGAGTGATAAGAGGTGTACAAACCTCACTAAACACTAGGCCTAAACCTAGAGCAAGCGCATAAGCGGTGGCCTAACTAACCTAAGCACTTTGCAAAGCACCTACGCTAATCATCGAATGTTTCACTAAGCACTTTGGTGGCTAGAGCAACTAAAATTGAGCCTCAACTCATATAGCAATCCCTTGGGCTCTCACTGTGCCAATTTGGCCGGCCATGGGGGTATTTATAACCTGTAGGGTGGAGATGGTAGACTAGAGGGGGGTGAATAGTCCTTTCTAAAAATTAAACATCGGCTGACAAGATCCTAACATATGGGTATGTTAAGCCTCAAGTTCGAAGGTTCCAGAACAAGGAAGACCCCACTGACCCCTCCAGGATCGCCCGGGGGCTATACCCATCGGGTACGCTCGTGCGCACCCTTTGAGAAGAAACCCGGCTGAGCCTAACTCCACTGTGACCTCTGCTTGGGGCTCGGTGGCTTGCCTGAGCCCCCAAGCTCCCAATCTACGCTAACACTCTGGTCCAGCCCTTGGCTCCTACCCGACAAACAATGCCAGCCAAGGCACGGGCACAAGAAGACAAGCCCTTAGCTACCGAGGCTCGGGGGCTCCCCGGCGCTGCCCCTTGGGCATGGCATTGCTGGCCACTTTTCCGACAAGGTCACGTATAGGGCGTGACACAAGAGGACAAAGATTCCTAGTGGCCTCCAGAGGTTCGGGGGCTCTCGGGCCCACGCGTCAGCCCATGGAGCCAACCTCCATCACTGCCAAGAAGACTCCAGAAGGTCAACCCATGGGAGGTCGATCCAAGCTGACATAGCCTGACAGTAGAGTGTCAAAACAGAGCAGCCAGACAACGCCCAAGGCTTCTTTGGCTCCACGGCACCTCCACGGTCCATAGCGCGTCGCTGCAAGGCCCTCCTAGACTTCGGCGCATGTAGACCATAGACTAGTTCCCCCAAACCGCCATGTACCTAACCTATCTCGTTATAGAAGGGATAAGGTCGGACCTAGGAGGGGGGAGGAGAACTCAGATCACTCCATTCCATTCCTTAGCCTCTGCTCAGCATCGAGAGCAATGCAACCCACGGAGGGGCACCGAGAGCCTCTCCACCCGCATCCCATCATCTTCCTCCTCTCTAACAAGGGGAAGGCACCACCGGCGGCAAGGCAACCTTAGGATTAGCACCGAGCTAACCCCCTACCAAATCTCTTTACAACATTGTTGTAACCCCCTGATTTTGGGTGCTTTTGAGTATAAGGATCATCAGCTGCTGGACGTAGGGCACCGATTGGCCCAAACCAGGACAAACCGTTGCATCCTTATTGATGGTCATTAACGATCAAATCCGACCGCCAACTAAGGCACAAAAAAGAGGAGAAATTGACAATCTTAAACACATATGCATTTACTATTAACCAATTTCCACATGTATTTGGAGGATATTGTTTTGCAGGTCACAAACACAAATACATGGAGAAAATCACTGAAAGGCGCTTTTCGACGGTGATCCATGTCTAGCCCACAACCTACCACGCGAAGACAGTGGTGAGAGGACATGGTCAGGGGGTGGATGACCCCTAGGGGCGGGCGACCCCCTATCGGCGCCTCTCGGCCACCCTTGCTCTGACGGTGGCATGCCTCCATGCAGAGGCGGTGCAGCTCATTATTCGCGCCAGGAATAGCCTCTAGCACCGCCTAGCTCCTTGTATAAATAGAGGGATACCCCCCTCTACAACACACATCACATTGAGCAACACCTCTCACACCTCACTCTCTAGTTGTAGTTTTACTTTCTTTTTATTAACTTTAGAGCAAGGCAAAGCTACCCTAGAGAGCTTGGCTCCTTGGAAGAAGAGACCTTTGGGTATGAATAGAAATATGAGTTCTTCCAAAATCATACTCTCATCTTACATTTATAGTCATACTTATGAACTAGAGTATAGTTATTGTGTTATGATCTTGATATATGAACTAGTCTATAGTTTGTGTGTCATAAGAATAGCACACTTGACTTTATGCTTAACCACTCATATAACTTATATAATCGGAATTAGAGCTAAGTTGAGGTGGCGGTTCATCATGCCGTCAGGTGTGCCCAAGTCCTTTACTTGTCAATCCATAGGGTCGGGGACCCAAGGGG
Source organism: Miscanthus floridulus (assembly GCF_019320115.1). NCBI lineage: Eukaryota > Viridiplantae > Streptophyta > Magnoliopsida > Poales > Poaceae > Miscanthus > Miscanthus floridulus. Next base: position 143,750,831 of record NC_089587.1, on the reverse strand, counting down.
ATTTGGGTAGTTTCTGTATACGCAAGCGTGGTGCTTAGGTATGGAACGATAGCTAAATCCATTGTCCCTTTCCACGGTTGAGGTTGTAGGCTGCAGGTGGTGACAGTCCTGTCTACCCCTTGTAATCCCCTATGTTCGACTAGGGTGTAGGAGTCTAAATTGTCACATGAGGTTGCTGGCAGACCAGTACTCAGTGGCCTCCCAACCTACTTCACACTTAGCCCTAATACTAATTATGTAATTTTTATGATCATTAACTAATATTTGTATGACTATAGTAGACCAATGCCTGCTCGACTTAGGATTATTCTTTTATTCTTTCTCTTTATTTTATCCTTTGAGGAATGTCAAGTGTGTGTCCACTATCTTGAAATCACCGTTTTTACCCCTGCTATAAATATTGGTGCACTTGCAAGCATTATTATTCAAGTTCATATCCATACTAGACTCTTAATCAAATGTGTTCGTTTGGGAAAATATAAATAACGATACCCTGAATACTTCCGGGTGAAATGCTACAATGATAGCTCCATGCGCTTGCGGATAAATATCTAAAATTGTTAAGGAACTATCAAGGCTATTACTTAGTGACATTGCTGATCACTAGTGATGTTGCTAAGTAATTGTTGGTATTTATTAACCTATCACTTGTTTTAGTTGCCACCTATTAATTACCTACATCTCCTAACATTACTTTACTAGGTTGTCATCCCTAGTGATGGTGCCAGAGATGCTTGTTGGTACTGCCTAACATCACTATTAGAATGATACGAAGTAGTTCTTTATGATTTTATGTGACTAGAAAGAATATAGAGATATATGAATGAAAAGGAATCTATAAGCGCACGGATAATTATACCATTGTAGCACTTCACCCGGGAGTATTCCAGGTATCGTTATTTATATTTTTACCACAGGGAAGGTCGAGCATGGACATGTATTGATAACTTATACTATTGATGGAGAAGTAAACCATAGCCAATATTCTACTCATAACAGGGTTAAGTCATAGGATAAGAGATATGATAAGTATTGATCAATGATAATAATAAATCACTCAGAGTACTCCTTTCTATGGCATTAGCATGGTCAGGTAGAATATTAGAGGAATAATTCTTAACTCATTCTTAATTACAAGTCAAAGCATACATTGATTAGTGCAATTACACCTAGTAATCATGGCTAAGATCATCTTTATATCTACACATAAGGGATATTACTTGGGAAGAGTAAGAACAAAGCTTATCTTCCTTCGTAATCAGATCCTATATGCTCGGGGAGTGGACTACAAAGGACTCAACAGGAGTGTCACGTCCATGATCTATCACATGGCCTGGAATATAATGTGTATCTACAGGTAAACAACATACAAGCACCACTCTTACACAATATCGACCACTCACCCCATGTACTTTGGAGCAAGCGCTTTGAGAACTTATGCATAAACATAATGATAAACTAGCTATACTAAGTATATAATCAAAGTAGACGATGAACATTATAACAAAGAACATGAATACTAATATTGTCATAACAATTATAGCAAGCATATAAAAATAATGGAGATACAAAAGAGAGGGGGTACAAGGATTATACCAAACCATGCTCTTAACATGATCGAGAATCCAAGCAAAGCCTACTTGCCTCCCTCTAGACCTAACCTAACTAGCTATGCCCTAGAATTGATGGAGCTCTAAGGATAATTAGGGTTTCTGTCTTCTCAAATGACTTGATGCCTCAAGGGGGTGGCAGGTACCGGTATATATAGCCTAGATCATCAAACATGAGCCCTTGGATAAAACCGACTTAAGGAACAACGTAGATGCAACCTAGGAGGCGGTGGAGAACCGACATTGCAACACGGAGATGAAAGCACTAGTTTGGTTTTGGTTAATTGATGAAACCCTAAGTGCTAACCTAGTTTATCAAAGTGATTATGAGATAGGTAGCACTACTCCAAGTGATGAAGCAAAGACAAAGATCATGACAATGGTGATGGCATGGTGATGATCAAATGCTCAAACTTGGAAAAGAAGAAAGAGAAAAATAAAATGCTCAAGGCAAAGATATAAAATGTAGGAGCCATTTTGTTTTAGTGATCAAGACACTTAGTGAGTGTGATCACATTTAGGATAGATAGTCGTACTATTAAGAGGAGTGAAACTCGTATCAAAATGCGGTTATCAAAGTGCCACTAGATGCTCTAATTCATTGCATATGCATTTAGGATCTAGTGGAATGCTAACACCCTTGAAAACATTTGTGAAAATATGCTAACACATGCGCACAAGGTGATACACATGGTGGTTAGCACATTTGAGCAAGGGTGAAGGAGATAGAGGAGATGCCAGCGTCGATCAAGTGACCGGACGCTGGATCTGAAAGCATCGGACGCTGACTGTCTACGTCCAGTCGTGCTGACCTGGCAGCACAGTAACTAGGGTATGCCACCGGACGCTGGGCTATGTCCGGTCGAGGTGGACCGGACGCGTTCGGTCAAGGAAAAATAGATTTGGACCCTTACTGTACTCGACCGGACGCTAAGGCTCTAGCGTCCGGTCAGTTTTGTCGGAGCGTCCAGTCAGCACGTAGCCGTTGTGATGTGATGGTTTAGTTTTAACTTAGAGTGACACGTGGCTTAAGACAGTGGAACGGACGCTGAGTCCAGGGTCCGGTTAGTTTTACCGGAGCATTCGGTCAGAGCGTGTTTTGCCCAGTGAAGGGGTATAACGGCTCTATTTGATGGGGGCTCTATTTATAGCCCCATGGCCAGCTCAAGGGAGCTCTCTTGTACTTTGTCATTGACATAGCAACCTTGTGAGCTTAGCCAAAGCACTCCCACTCATCTCCGTCATTGATCCATCATCATTGTGAGATTGGGAGAGAATCCAAGTGCATTGCTTGAGTGATTGCATCTAGTGGCACTTAGTATTTGTGTTGCGCTAGTGGATTTCACTTGTTTCTCTTGGTGGTTGCCACCACCTAGACGGTTGGAGCAGTGGTGAAGGATCGGCACGAGTTGGTGATTGTTCGTGGCCGCCTTCGGTGATTGTAAGGGGAGTTGTACCTTCCCCGGCGGAGTGCCGAAAGGTAACTCTAGTAAATTGCTCGTGTCATTGAGTTACCTCACTTGTAGGTCGGTTCTTGCGGTGTCCTATCGTGTGGACGAGGTTTGTGAAACACCTCTTAGCCGCCGAACCACCAAGTGTGGGTCGACACAACGGGGACGTAGCGTGTTGGCAAGCACGTGAACCTCGAGAGAAAATCGTTTGTCTCTTGTCATTTGCACTCTCCCGTTGATTGGCTTGATCTTCATATTGTGATTGGTTCATCTCCTACACGGCGGTATAATCACCCTACTTACTTACCTTATTGCAAACTAGTTGATACAAGCTCTTTAGTGTAACTAGAATTGAGAGCTTGCTTGATTATTTACATTCATCTAGTTGTGCTCTTTAGAGTAGCAAGTTTGTGTGCCTAAGTAATCATTGCAACTAGAATTGTTGGATAGGTGGCTTGCAACCCTAGTAGAGCTAGAGCAAGTTTGCATTACGCTATTTGTCATACTAATCAAATTGCTCTAGTTGATTTGTAGATTTTTAATAGGCTATTCACCCCCTCTAGCCATACTAGGACCTTTCAAGTGGTATCGGAGCCATGGTCATCGTTTGATTAAAGGCTTAACAACCTCAGTGTCAAATTATGGCTCAAGTTGTGTTCAACCATGTGGGGGGCAAACCACCATTCTTTAATGGCACATGCTATGGTTATTGGAAGAGAAAGATGAGGATGTATCTTGGTTCAATCAATGATCAAGTATGGGAAGTGACCGAGAATGACTATGCTTTCATTGATCCTGATGATCCAACAAATCAAGATAAGATCAACAAGCAATGCAATACAATGGCTCTCAATACCATATACAACGCCATTGATTCTAAGGTGTTTGAGCAAATCAAGGATTGTGATAGAGCAAATGAGGTGTGGAAGAGATTGGAGGAAACATATGAGGGCACACCGGCGGTGAAGAGTGCCAAGTTGTATATCCTCAAGGATAAATTGACAAGCTTCAAGATGAAGGAAGATGAGAGCATTCCGGAGATGTTCCATTGATTGCAAGTCATTGTCAATGACTTGAAGGTATTGGGAGAGAAGATCAAGGATGATGATGTCTCCCATTGATTCTTGATGTGCTTACCTCCAAGATTTGAGATGTTAAGATTGCTCATCATAAGAGGAGGATTGAAGGATATTACCCCCAACCAAGTACTAGGTGATGTCATGACACAAGAGACATACCGTGTGGAAAGGGAGGGGGATGACAAGGAGGACAAGAAGGAAGAAGAGGATAAGAAGAAGAAAAGCATAGCATTCAAGGCTAGTTCATCATCATACAAAACAAGGGCAAGTCCAAGAAAGAATCAAGTGATGATGAAGATCTAAGTGATATTGATGATGAAGCTATGGCTCTCTTTGTGCGCAAGATGGGCAAGTTCATGAAGAAGGGCTATGGTGCAAGAAAGAGAAGAGATCACACCAAGAAGAAAGAGTATGTGAGAAGATGCTACAATTGCAAAAGCCCCAATCATGTAGTAGCAAATTGTCCATACAAAAGTGACAATGATGAGGATGAGAAGAAGAAGCACAAGGAGGATAAGAAAGAAAAGAAGGAGAAGAAGGAAAAGAGAATGACCTTCCAAAAGAAGAAGAAGGGTGGAGGTTATGTAGTCACATGGGATAGTGATGGCTCTTCGGATAGTGATAGCTCTAGTGATGATGATAAGAAATCTATCAAGAGAGCACTAACAAGCATCACCATCAATAACAAGCCCTCCATCTTCGACACTCCATCAACATGCCTCATGGCAAAGCCTACCAAGGTAAAATATGATGAGAGTGATGATGATGAATGTGAAAATGACTCTTGTAGGAATGATGATGATGATGATGATGATGAGGAGTACTCCAAGGAGGAGCTCTTGGACATGTGTGAGCAAGTGCATGCTTGCAATGAGATGAAGAGAAAGGAGTGCAAAGAATTGTGCAAGAAAGTAAATTTTCTTGAGCAATCCTTTGATGAGCTCAATGCCACTCATGAGGGGCTAGTGGATGCCCATGAGAAGCTTGGCAAAGCTCACTCTAAGCTTGAAAAGGCTCACTCCTCTCTCATTGAGGAAGTCAAGAAGGAGCAAGTGATAGTAACATATGATGTGGGACTAACATGTGATCTTATTGATGAATATTTTCATGAACCCATTATTGTTGCTCCCACTAACACTTCTTATAGCACAACCATTACCACTCCACCTATGAATGATACATCACTAATGGTGGAAAATGAAACCCTCAAGAAGGAGGTGAATGAGCTCACCCGTGCCATAGGAAATGCCTATGGTGGAGATGCCCGCTTGCTAAAGTGCTTGGGTAGCCAAAGGTTTTCTCTCAACAAAGAGGGATTAGGCTATACCCCCAAGAAAGGCAAGGCGGCCTTTGTCACTCCCAAAGCTAGCTTTGTGAAGAGCAATGGTCGGTTTTGCAATAGATGCAAGCAAGTTGGGCATATAGAGCAAAATTGCAAGACTAACAAGAACAAGCTACCTAATGTATCCTCAATCAAATTTGATTCTTGTTACATGCTTTATAAGGGTGCTAATGGTGTGAAGGCTAAGTTCATTGGTACACCAATTGTGGGCCCAAAGAAGAAGGCCATTTGGGTACCAAAGACCTTGGTGACTAACCTACAAGGACCCAAGCAAGTTTGGGTACCTAAAAGGAATTGATCTTCTTTTGTAGGTAAATTATAAAGCCGAAGGAAGGCATTGGGTGTTTGATAGTGTGTGCACACAACACATGACCGGTGATTCAAGAATGTTCAATTCAATCAATGAAAGCAAGAGCAATGGGATTGATAGTATCACATTTGGTGACAATGGCAAAGGTAAGGTCAAAGGGCTTGGTAAGATTGCAATATCCAATGATTTGAGCATTTCCAATGTGCTACTAGTAGAGAGCTTGAACTTCAACCTATTATCGGTAGCTCAATTGTGTGATCTTGGTTTCAAGTGCATATTTGGTGTGGATGATGTAGAAATCATAAGTGTAGATGGCTCTAACTTGATATTCAAAGGATTTAGATATGAGAATCTATACTTAGTTGATTTCAATGCTAGAGAAGCTCAATTGTCAACATGTTTGATCACTAAGTCTAGCATGGGTTGGTTATGGCATGGAAGGCTTGGTCATATTGGAATGAAACAATTGAATAAGTTGATTAAGCATGACTTAGTTAGAGGCTTTAAAGATGTCATATTTGAGAAGGATAAGCTATGTAGTGCATGTCAAGCCAGAAAGCAAGTTGGTAATACACATCCTAAGAAGAGCATATTGAGCACATCTAAGGCATTTGAGTTGATGCACATGGACTTGTTTGGACCAACCACATACACTAGCATTGGTGGAAACAAATATGGATTTGTGATTGTGGATGATTTCACTAGATACACATGGGTGTTCTTTCTTGTTGACAAGAGTAATGTGTTTGCAACATTCAAATCATTTGTCAAAGGCATTCACAATGAGTTTGAAACCACAATCAAGAAAGTTAGAAGTGACAATGGTAGTGAATTCAAGAACACTAAAGTTGATGAGTTGTGTGATGAATTTGGAATTAGACATCAATTCTCGGCCAAGTATACTCCTCAATCAAATGGGCTAGTTGAAAGAAAGAATAGAACCTTGATTGATATGGCAAGATCAATGTTGAGTGAGTACAATGTGAGTCATTCTTTTTGGGCCAAAGTAATCAACATGGCTTGCTACTATAGCAACCGACTCTATTGTCACCCCATGATGGAGAAGACACCTTATGAGCTATTGAATGGAAGAAAGCCCAACATAGCATACTTCCGGGTCTTTGGTTGTAAATGCTATATATTGAAGAAAGGCACTAGATTGAGCAAGTTTGAAAAGAAATGTGATGAAGGTTTCTTGCTTGGTTACTCCACTACTAGCAAGGCTTATAGAGTTTGGAATTTGGCTAGTGGTACTCTTGAGGAGGTTCACGATGTGGAGTTTGATGAAACAAATGGTTCCCAAGAGGAAGATGAGAATCTAGATGATGTAAGAGGCACTCAATTGGTCAATGCAATGAAGAACATGGACATTGGTGAGTTAAGGCCTAGAGAGGTGATTGATGTTGAAGATGACAAGAATCAAGTACTCTCTAACTCAAATGTGCAAGCTAGTGGTTCTCATGATCAAGTCCAAGCAAGCACTAGTGATGGCAATATGCAAGATCAACAAATGGCTAGTTCATCATCTCAACCAAGTGATCAATCTAATGCTAGCAATCAAGTGCAAGTGCTTCAACCAACCAATGTTGCAAAAGATCATCCATTAGACACTATCATTGGTGATATTTCAAGAGGTGTGCAAACAAGATCAAGATTGGCCTCATTTTGTGAGCATTTCTCATTTGTGTCATCCATTGAACCTAAGAAGATAGATGAAGCCTTGAGGGATGTTGATTGGATCAATGCTATGCATGAAGAGCTAAACAACTTCACAAGAAATCATGTATGGTATTTAGTTGAGAGGCCTAAGGATCATAATGTGATTGGAACTAAGTGGGTCTTTCAAAACAAGCAAGATCAAGATGGGATAGTAATAAGGAACAAAGCAAGATTAGTGGCTCAAGGTTACACTCAAGTTGAAGGCCTTGACTTTGGAGAAACATATGCCCCGGTTGCAAGATTGGAAGCAATTAGGATCTTGCTGGCTTATGCTTGTGCCCACAACATCAAGTTGTACCAAATGGATGTGAAAAGTGCATTTCTAAATGGGTACATCAATGAGCTTGTGTATGTTGAGCAACCTCCCGGCTTTGAAGATGAAAAGAAACCCAACCATGTGTTCAAGTTGAGAAAGGCTTTGTATGGATTGAAACAAGCACCTAGAGCATGGTATGAGAGATTGAGGGATTTCCTACTCTCTAAAGGATTCAAGATGGGAAAGGTTGACACCACTCTCTTCACCAAGAAGCTTGGAAATGACTTGTTTGTAATGCAAATCTATGTTGATGATATCATCTTTGGATCAACAAATCAAGAATTTTGTGAGGAGTTTGGCAAGATGATGGCAAGTGAGTTTGAGATGTCTATGATTGGAGAACTTAGTTACTTCCTTGGTCTTCAAATCAAGCAAATAAAGAATGGCACATTTGTGAGTCAAGGCAAGTATATCAAGGACATGCTCAAGAAGTTTGAAATGGATGAGAGTAAAGCTATTAGTACACCAATGGGGACAAGTGGAAGCTTAGATAGTGATGCTAGTGGCAACATGGTGGATCAAAAGATGTATTGGTCTATGATTGGAAGTCTACTTTATGTGACCGCATCAAGGCCGGATGTGATGTTTAGTCTATGCATGTGTGCTAGATTCCAAGCCTCACCAAGGGAAAGTCATTTGAAGGCAACAAAGAGAATATTGAGGTATTTAAAGCATACACAACATGTTGGATTATGGTATCCCAAAGGAGCAAGATTTGAGTTGATTGGATATTCGGATTCTGATTATGCGGGATGCAAAGTTGAGAGAAAGAGCACATCGGGCACATGTCAACTATTGGGAAGATCACTTGTATCTTGGTCATCAAAGAAGCAAAATAGTGTAGCACTTTCAAAGCGGAGTACATTTCAGCCGGTAGTTGTTGTGCTCAATTACTATGGATGAAGGCTACCTTGAATGACTTTGGAATCAAGTTCAAGCAAGTGCCATTACTATGTGATAATGAAAGTGCTGTGAAGCTCACCAACAACCCAGTTCAACACTCAAGAACAAAGCATATAGATGTCCGTCATCACTTCATAAGAGATCACCAACAAAAAGGGGACATTTGCATAGAGAGTGTGGGCACCGAAGATCAACTTGCCGACATATTCACCAAGCCACTTGATGAGAAAAGGTTTTGCAAGCTAAGGAATGAATTGAACTTACTTGACTTCTCCAATATGTGTTGATGCACCCGCACTATATGACATGCCTCTCCTTCGAACGAAGCAAGGTAAAGTTGATTGACATGGCATCCATCCATTGCTAAGGACTTGTTTAGTGCATCTAGTCATTCCTATCATGTTCTAGGCTCATTCATGAAAATCAAATGAATTCGATGCTTGTATGACACCACTATTGCTTGTATGCTTGAAATGAACTAGTGGTAGCATATGACATGTTTGTGGGCTTGTAAACCTAGTGTTTGATTTAGAAAATGAGCTATAAGTGTTTTACCTCAACATGGTACAAGATAACCCTTAATTGGAGGTGTGAAGAAGCTTGTCCTTGGATCAAACCGAGTTAAATATCTTTTGCAAGTAATCTAGATTGAACCAAATTGGAAAAATGATCCTCATTTCACATGATTTCACCCCAACATATCCATAATTTGAGTAATAATCCTTTGTGGTCATTGATGACAAAGGGGGAGAAATAGTGTACAAAGATAGTGAAACAAAGGGGGAGAGATAATATATGACAAAGACAAAGGAAGGGGATCAATTAAAATTTTGAGTATACAAATAGGGGGAGCAAGCTCATGAACCTATATGGTACACTTGAATGAGCATTACATATGTTTGCTTGCATGGCATAAGTTTTAATTTCAAATATCCATGCTTGTGTGGTGTATGCTAGTTGTAGGTTTGAATGTTGAAATAAAAAAATTAGCATGCATAGACTAAGTAACTAGACTTATGTTCATTCTATGGAAACTAGATCCTTGCATGTAAATGTTGATCTCATGGGGTATTCTAGTTCTTGTATATGTCTAGTTACTAATGGTGCTAAGGATGGTATATTGGTGCACTCCGATCGGTATCACGCTTCAAAGGTCCATCTCTTATACCTTAGCATCATTTGGTAGAAATTGACTCCTATATTTCCTATTTAAGCATATGCACAAGCTTCAATCCAAACTCTTAGCACATATATAGGGGGAGCAATTACTACCATTTGGAGTTCATGAAACTTGTCCATATCCTTTACACATGGTAAATACGCTTGGGCAAGCAACATGGACTCAAATGAACTTAAATTCATATCTTTGTATAAGGGTTGTCATCAATTACCAAAAAGGGGGAGATTGAAAGCTCTAGTTTGGTTTTGGTTAATTGATGAAACCCTAAGTGCTAACCTAGTTTATCAAAGTGATTATGAGATAGGTAGCACTACTCCAAGTGATGAAGCAAAGACAAAGATCATGACAATGGTGATGGCATGGTGATGATCAAATGCACAAACTTGGAAAAGAAGAAAGAGAAAAACAAAAGGCTCAAGGCAAAGGTATAAAATGTAGGAACTATTTTGTTTTAGTGATCAAGACACTTAGTGAGGGTGATCACATTTAGGATAGATAGCCGTACTATTAAGAGGAGTGAAACTCGTATCGAAATGCGGTTATCAAAGTGCCACTAGATGCTCTAATTCATTGCATATGCATTTAGGATCTAGTGGAATGCTAACACCCTTGAAAACATTTGTGAAAATATGTTAACACATGTGCACAAGGTTATACACTTGGTGGTTAGCACATTTGAGCAAGGGTGAAGGAGATAGAGGAGATGCCAGCGTCGATCAAGTGACCGGATGCTGGATCTGAAAGCACTAGATGCTGACTATCTACGTCCAGTCGTGCTGACCTGGTGGCACAGTAACTAGGGTATGCCACCGGACACTAGGCTGTGTCCGGTCGAGGTGGACCGGACGCGTCCGGTCGAGGAAAAACAGATTTGGACCCTTACTGTACTCGACCGGACGCTGAGGCTCCAGCATCCGGTCAGTTTTGCCAGAGCATCCGGTCAGCACGTAGCCGTTGTGATCTGATGGTTCAGTTTTAACTCAGAGTGACACATGGCTTAAGACAGTGGACCGGACGCTGAGTCTAGGGTCCGGTCAGTTTTACCGGAGCATCCGGTCAGAGCGCGTTTTGCCCAGTGAAGGGGTATAACGGCTCTATTTGATGGGGGCTCTATTTATAGCCCCATGGCCGGCTCAAGGGATCTCTCTTGTACTTTTTCATTGACATAGCAACCTTGTGAGCTTAGCCAAAGCACTCCCACTCATCTCCGTCATTGATCCATCATCATTGTGAGATTGGGAGAGAATCCAAGTGCATTGCTTGAGTGATTGCATCTAGTGGCACTTGGTATTCGTGTTGCGCTATAGATTTCGCTTGTTTCTCTTGGTGGTTGCCACCACCTAGATGGTTGGAGCAGCGGTGAAGGATCGGCATGAGTTGGTGATTGTTTGTGGCCGCCTTCGGTGATTGTAAGGGGAGTTGTACCTTCCCCGGCGGAGTGCCGAAAGGTAACTCTAGTAAATTGCTCGTGTCATTGAGTTACCTCACTTGTAGGTCGGTTCTTACGGTGTCCTATCGCGTGGACAAGGTTTGTGAAACACCTCTTAGCCGCCGAACCACCAAGTGTGGGTCAACACAATGAGGACATAGCGTGTTGGCAAGCACGTGAACCTCGGGAGAAAATCATTTGTCTCTTGTCATTTGCAGTCTCCCGTTGATTGGCTTGATCTTCATATTGTGATTGGTTCATCTCCTACACGGTGGTATAATCACCCTACCTACTTACCTTATTGCAAACTAGTTGATACAAGCTCTTTAGTGTAACTAGAATTGAGAGCTTGCTTGATTATTTACATTCATCTAGTTGTGCTCTTTAGAGTAGCAAGTTTGTGTGCCTAAGTAATCATTGCAACTAGAATTGTTGGATAGGTGGCTTGCAACCCTTGTAGAGCTAGAGCAAGTTTGCATTACGATATTTGTCATACTAATCAAATTGCTCTAGTTGATTTATAGATTTTTTAATAGGCTATTCACCCCCCTCTAGCCATACTAGGACCTTTTAGGAGACCGATAGGTGGGCCCAAGGGCTAGGCAGCCTACAGGTGGGGGCGGGTGGCCCCACCTAGCAGCCTCTGCCTCTCTGCCTTGGTGTGGTGTCCTCTAGAGTCATCTAGAAGCTTCTAGTGTCTGTTTCATGGCGGTAAGTGCAATTAAATCTAGCATGTAGGTCCACCTTGACAATTTTCTGGTTAAACCCTGAAGAAAATATAGATTCACCAAAACTCATCGAATTTATTAGTTTAAACCCCTAGACTTTGTTGGTGATCATATTTATGCCCTTATGCATGTCATATTGACAGTTTATAATGGTTGTTAACTACCGTCAACAAGCTCTCCCAAGCTTAACCTTTGCTAGTCCCCTAGCAAAACTAAACATCAGCAAAAAATTGGATCAGGAGTTTAAAGTTTTTGAAAACATTGAATTAACTCCTCAAAAGTACATGCAGGGGACCGTGACACCTAAGAGGGGGGGGGGGTGAATTAGGCAACTTAAAAATCTATCTCTAAACTTAGCCTCTTTTTCTAATCCTAGCAAAACCTATGCAAAAGATAAACTATCTAAATGTGCAACTACGGTTTTGCTAGTGTATTACTATCTCTACCGCAAAAAGAGTAATACAATCAATGTAAATGCGGAAGCTAAAGAGCAAAGTAGAGATATGCAAACTCCCGTTGATGACTGGTATTTTTACCAAGGTATCGAGAAGCGTGTAAGCTTCCCCCTAGTCCTTGTTGGAGCCCCTCGCAAGGAATCCCTCGCAAGGGCCAAGCTCTCGGTCGTGTAACTCTGTGGATAGCCTCAGGCCTTCCCCACGTGCAAGTGGGTCTCCGACGTGCCTTCCGGTAAGCCTCTCCCGGATGCTCCCCACCGTCTTCACTATCAAGCTTCCGGCCAAAACACCATGGGCCTTGTTCCCTCCGGTACACGATGGCGGCCACACCACAAACGTGGTTGGTGTGATCTCACAAGACTATAAGCCCCTCTGATGTACAACAATGGTGCGCACAAGCACTGAGTGGTAAGAGGTATGAAAACCTCACTAAACAATAGGCCTAAACCTAGAGCAAGCGCATAAGCGGTGGTCTAATCAACCTAAGCACTTCGCAAAGCACCTACGCTAATCACCTAATAAAACACTAAGCACTATGCAAGTGGAGATCACTAAAATGGTGTATCAACACCCTTGATATGTTTCCTCAGCTCCACACATCTTATTTGGCCGGTTGGGGGTTGTATTTATAAGCCCCACTGAGAAAGTAGCCGTTGGGACGAAATCCTGCTTTTCTGCTACTGACCGGATGCTGATCACGTCCTGACCAGACGCGTCTGGTCACATTTTTACCACTCTAGAACCTCTCTGTACTCGATCAGACATTGCTACCCTATGTCCAGTTGGTTTGTCACCAGTGTCCGGTCAATGCTGAATTGTGTTGCTAGACTAATGATCGGAGTGTCCGGTCACTTTCCTCCAGCGTCCGGTCCAGCGTCCGGTCACCTTTATGAGCTTGTTTCTTCATGATCTTGTATGCGGCTTGGTTCCTATCTTTGTGCTTGGACTTTGCTTGATATATTGGGTCTTCTCTTGTGCTCCTAAGGTCTTGCTTAAGGTGTTGATCATCAGATCATCACATCACCTTTGTCCAAGTCATGTCTTGCACCGTATTGAACTACAAAATAATTGCTTGCAAATTCATTAGTCCAACTTGGTTGTGTTGGTCACCAAACACCAAAATCCAAAGTAAATGGGCCTTAGGTCCATTTTCCTTATAATCTCTCCCTTTTTGGAGATTGATGACAACACGACCAAAGCAAGCAAATAATAGAATTTTGAAATTAAAAAAAAACTACCTACTTGCTAGGATGCAATGCAAGGGGCAAGATTATATGATGCTAAAAGATACTACTTGTAAAAACTAAAGAATACCACATTAAAAACTTGTGTTGCCCTTGCAAATGTCCCCATGTGGCATTATTGATTTAAGCCTTGCTTCCTACAAATTTGCATATTGATTTTAGAATAAAAAATACCACTTGAAAGATGATATCACATGAATGTGAGTCAATTTCGAAGGTGATATTTGAGAGAGATTATCTACAATTTGGACTTTGGTACATATTAGATGAACAATCGAAAGAGAAGCTATGTGCCATGCTTCTAAACAATTTTAAACCATGTAGGTTTGCTCTAAGGGTTGAGAATGAAAACGAGCAAGCCTACCATAAGATATACCTAGTGTATGCATGATGAAAGATATAAGCATGCAAATGCAAACATAGGCATGAAAAGTAACTAGATGCTTAAAGATACCAATTTGTAAGAAATACCACTTGTAGGAAATGCAAATTGATACTACTTGAAGGAAATTAAATCTCGTTACCTAACATGGGAAGGGGGATTTGGGTCCATTGTATTCACTAACCCACTTGGCAATGACTTTGTCCATCATGATGCACCCCATGAAATGCGTCCATACTTTGCCAAGTCTCCAAATTCCCCATAGTCCAACGGACTTCTCACTTCCCTTTTAGGATCCAAACCTTCTTGGTGTTCTTCATGTTGGAAATGATTTCCTTTGGCACCCAAAAGCGTTTGACCCCATTGTTGGCTTGCTTGTTCACCTTGATGGCCACCACCTTGTCATTTTTCTTCTTCTTTAACAAGTATGGTGTGGAGGCCTTCCTATCCACCCTGTTGGTGTAGGTGTTGGAGAGCTTGCTTGTTTGCTTCTTCTCTTTCTTCTTTGCTCCTCCCCCATTCTTCACCTTGCACTCATAGGACTTATGCCCTTCCTTGTGGCACACGTAGCAAACCACGGTTTGTCCTTCATCAAGCTTCTTCACTCTCTTGACTGTGTTATCTTGATGAAGTTGGGCTTGCTTCGCCTTGCCTTTCACTTGAGTAAAGTCCTTGGTGAGGCGAGCTACTTCTTGCTTGAGTTGCTCATTCTCCTTTGTAACCTCTTGTGTGCATGTATCTACAACAACTTTCTCATCACAAACTTGGTTGCACAAAGATGAGTCTAAACATAAATCATTACAAGAAGTAGAGGCATCCTTTTTAGACATGTTAAAGATAGAACTTTTCTTTTTAGATGCCTTGGTGGGGGTTGTACTAATGGCTTCAAGATTAGCAACTTTATTAGTTAGCTCATCACAATGTTTGCACATGGTTTCCATTTTAGCAAGCAAACTTTTATAAGCATCTTGTGAGCTAGCTAACTTTTCTTTTAATTTTTCATTTTTCCTTACAAGTTGCTCATCATTGATTGTGCATGCATTTGTTGTTGCACTAGCCTCAAGTTGCTCAATTTTAGTAGATAGTTCAATATTGAGATTAGCAAAGTTCTCATATTGTTCAAGCAAAGTTTTGTATGCTTCTTGTGAACTATCTAGTTTTTCTTTTAATTTTCCGAGCTTCTTTTGTTGACTAGTGCAAACTTTAGCATAATTAAGATTTTGTTGCACAATTTCCTCATAAGAAGGCATTTCATCATCACTATCACTCTCACTAGAGGATGAGCTTTCGTTACCTCATGCCATAAGGCACACATGAGAAGAGCTTGATGATGAGTGCTTGCGCCCTCGCCTCTTGTGATGGTGTTCTTCTTCACTTGAAGAATCATCCTATGACCTTATTGATGTGAGGGCTTGGTTCTTGCACGCCTTCTTTATCTTGGGTGTGGGCTTGTTTGGACAAACTTCCACAAAGTGCCCCAACTTGGTGCATCCATAGCATCCTCTCTTTCTTTGCTCATTTCTTTGATTGATTTGGATGGGCACACCCTTGACATTGAGCTTTTGGATCATCTTCTCCACCTTGTTGATTAGTTTGATTGATTCTTCATCAAGGTCAGAGTTGGAGGAGGAAGATTGATCATCATCATCATCATCCTCATCTTCTTCTTCATCTTCACTTGAGGTGCTTGAGCTTGAGCTTGTCTCAACTTGCTTGCCCTTCATCTTCTTTTTCTCGCTACATGCGAGAGCTTTGCCTTTGCTTGATGAAGAGGCTTCTTCTTGACCCATCTTGTGTGATATTTCAAATGCCACTATCTTGCCAATGACTATGGCCGGGGTCATGGTGCTCAAGTCCTCCATGTTGTGAAGGATGGTGATGATACTTGCATATTTCTTTTGTGGTAGCACGGAGATGATCTTCCTCATGATGTTCTCACCATTTAGCTTTGTTAGTCCTATTGAATGGAGCTCACTGATAATCAGATTCAATCGAGAATACATATCATGAACAAGCTCATCATCATTCATTGTAAAGGAATCATAATTTTATTTAGCTAGACATTGTTTTTGCTCATGAACATTTGATGTGCCGTCATGGATCTCTTGGAGTTTTAACTATATTTCATGTGCCATATTTAAAGTGAACACTTGGTTAAACACATCCATGCTAATAGATTCAAACAAGCAATTCTTAGCTCTAGCATTGAAATGTATTTCCTTTTCTTAACACTTTGTGGGTTTATCGAGATTCTTAATGGGTTTCATCCCATCATGAGTGACTCTCCAAACTCCCAAATCAACTGCTTCAAGGTAGCAAACCATTCTAGCTCTATAGTAGGGGAAGTTAGTGCCATCAAAGTGTAGAGGCCTAGAGGTATCCATCCCAACCACTCTAGATAGTGTCGGCTCAACGATGGTTAAGCCAAAGGTCCAAATTGAGCCAACCGGCTCTGATACTAATTGTAGGGGACTGTGACGCCTAAGAAGGGGAGGGGGTAAATTAGGCAACTTAAAAATCTAGCTCTAAACTTAGCCTCTTTTTCTAATCCTAGCAAAACCTATGCAAAAGATAAACTATCTAAATGTGCAACTATGGTTTTGCTAGTGTATTACTATCTCTACCGCAAAAGGAGTAATACAATCAATGTAAATGCGGAAGCTAAAGAGCAAAGTAGAGATATGCAAACTTCCATTGACGACTCCGGTATTTTTACCGAGGTATCGAGAAGCGTGCAAGCTTCCCCCTACTCCTCATTGGAGCCCCTCTCAAGGAATCCCTCGCAAGGGCCAAGCTCCCAGTCGTGTAACTCCGTGGATAGCCTCGAGCCTTCCCCACATGCAAGTGGGTCTCCAACGTGCCTTCCAGCAAGCCTCTCCTAGATGCTCCCTGCCGTCTTCACTATCAAGCTTCCGGCTAAAACGTCGTGGGCCTTGTTCCCTCCTATACACGGTGGCGACCACACCACAAATGTGGTTGGTGTGATCTTGCAAGACTATAAGCCCCTCAGATGTACGACAATGGTGCGCACAAGCACCAAGTGGTAAGAGGTATGAAAACCTCACTAAACACTAGGCCTAAACCTATAGCAAGCGCATAAGTGGTGGTCTAATCAACCTAAGCACTTCGTAAAGCATCTACACTAATCACCTAATAAAACACTAAGCACTATGCAAGTGGAGATCACTAAAATGGTGTATCAACACCCTTGATATGTTTCCTCAGCTCCACACATCTCATTTGGCTGGTTGGGGGTTGTATTTATAAGCCCCACTGAGAAAGTAGCCGTTGGGATGAAATCCTGCTTTTCTGCTACTGACCGGATGCTGATCACGTCCTGACCAGATGTGTCTGGTCGCATTTTTACCACTCTAGAACCTCTCTGTACGCGATCGGACACTGCTACCCTACGTCCGGTCAGTTTGTCGCCAGTGTCCGGTCAATGCTGAATTGTGTTGCTAGACTAATGAATAGTGCCATCGGTGCGTCCGGTCGCTGATGCTGACGCCTGCTGTTTCCGAGCCTTTTGATTGGAGCGTCTGGTCACTTTCCTCTTGTGTCCGGTCACCTCTGTGAGCTCGTTTCTTTGCGATCTTGCATACGGCTTGGTTCCTATCTTTGTGCTTGGACTTTGCTTGATATCTTGGGTCTTCTCTTGTGCTCCTAAGGTCTTGTATAAGGTGTTGATCATTGGATCATCACGTCGCCTTTGTCCAAGTCATGTCTTGCACCCTATTGAACTACAAAATAATCACTTGCAAATTCATTAGTCCAACTTAGTTGTGTTGGTCATCAAACACCAAAATCCAAAGTAAATGGGCCTTGGGTCCATTTTCCTTACAATCTCCTGCCTTTTGGTGATTGATGATGACACGACCAAAGCAAGCAAATACTAGAATTTTGAAATTAAAAAAACTACCTACTTGATAGGATGCAATGCAAGGGGCAAGATTATATGATGCTAAAAGATACTACTTGTAAAAACTAAAGAATACCACATTAAAAACTTGCCTTGCCCTTGCAAACGTCCCCATATGGCATTATGGATTTAAGCCTTGCTTCCTACAAATTTTCCACATTACATAGGCTAATCCATAATCCACTATCCTCCCTTTCTCAGACCATATCCTGCTTGCTTTTGGTCCTCTAAATTCTCCCCCTTTGGAATCAAACACCGAAAAGGAAGACATTAGTAGCACAAGGGAGGGTCAAAACTTTGTGATCCTTTGTGTGTAGAGTGAAATAGATCACAAAATTTGACTCTCACATTATATAGATTAAGCTTCCCATAAATATATGCATACATATGATAGAAGGCAAAACATATGCATAATTGGCAAATTATTGGACAAGGGAATTTAATCTATATAATGCATGGAGAAAGCATATAAAAATCAAAATGAAATCAACATGATGATATCAATTTTGAAATACCACATTTGGAAACCAATTTGAATTGTACCAATAGCAATAGTTGGTGGATATTTGAAGTATGATGCTTAACTCCGGGGACTCCATTTTCCTTGCAATGAGACTACTACACACATGATAAGCTTGAAAAGGTGTTAGTCTCAAGGCATCCAATTTGTAGAGTAACCTCCCCTAAATTTGTGCACATAAGCATGGAATACTTGTAGGAAATTTGCATATTGATTTTAGAATACAAAATACCACTTGAAAGATGATATCACATGAATGTGAGAGTCAATTTTGAAGGCGATATTTGGGAGAGATTATCTACAATTTGGACTTTGGCACATATTAGATGAACAATCCAAAGAGAAGCTATGTGTCATGCTTCTAAACAATTTTAAACCATGTAGGTTTGCTCTAAGGGTTGAGAATGAAACCGAGCAAGCCTACCATAAGATATACCTAGTGTATGCATGATGAAAGATATAAGCATGCAAATGCAAACATAGGCATGAAAAGTAACTAGATGCTTAAAGATACCAATTTATAAGAAATACCGCTTGTAGGAAATTCAAATTGATACTACTTGAAGGAAATTAAATCTAGTTACCTAACATGGGAATGCGGATTTGGGTCCATTGTATTCACTAACCCACTTGGCAATGACTTTGTCCATCACGATGCACCCCATAAAATGCGTCCATACTTTGCCAAGTCTCCAAATTCCCCATAGTCCAATAGACTTCTCACTTCCCTTTCAGGATCCAAACCTTCTTGGTGTTCTTCATGTTGGAAATGATTTCCTTTGGCACCCAAAAGCGTTTGACCCCATTGTTGGCTTGCTTGTTCACCTTGATGGCCACCACCTTGTCATTTTTTTTCTTCTTTAACAAGTATGGTGTGGAGGCCTTCCTATCCACCCTGTTGGTGTAGGTGTTGGAGAGCTTGCTTGTTTGCTTCTTCTCTTTCTTCTTTGCTCCACCCCCATTCTTCACCTTGCACTCATAGGACTTATGCCCTTCCTTGTGGCGCATGTAGCAAACCACGGTTTGTCCTTCACTCCCTTGATGGTGTTATGTTGATGAAGTTGGGCTTGCTTCACCTTGGCTTTCACTTGAGTCAAGTCCTTGGTGAGGCGAGCTACTTCTTGCTTGAGTTGCTCATTCTCCTTTGTAACCTCTTGTGTGCATGTATCTACAACAACTTTCTCAACACAAACTTGGTTGCACAAAGATGAGTCTAAACATAAATCATTACAAGAAGTAGAGGCATCCTTTTTAGACATGTTAAAGATAGAACTTTTCTTTTTAGACGCCTTGGTGGGGGTTGTACTAATGGCTTCAAGATTAGCAACTTTATTAGTTAGCTCATCACAATGTTTGCACATGGTTTCCATTTTAGCAAGCAAACTTTTATAAGCATCTTGTGAGCTAGCTAACTTTTCTTTTAATTTTTCATTTTTCCTTACAAGTTGCTCATCATTGATTGTGCATGCATTTGTTGTTGCACTAGCCTCAAGTTGCTCAATTTTAGTAGATAGTTCAATATTGAGATTAGCAAAGTTCTCATATTGTTTAAGCAAAATTTTGTATGCTTCTTATGAACTATCTAGTTTTTCTTTTAATTTTCCGAGCTTCTTTTGTTGACTAGTGCAAACTTTAGCATAATTAAGATTTTGTTGCACAATTTCCTCATAAGAAGGCATTTCATCATCACTATCACTCTCACTAGAGGATGAGCTTTCGTTACCTCATGCCATAAGGCACACATGTGAAGAGCTTTATGATGAGTGCTTGCGCCCTTGCCTCTTGTGATGGTGTTCTTCTTCACTTGAAGAATCATCCTATGACCTTATTGATGTGAGGGCTTAGTTCTTGCACACCTTCTTCTTTGTCTTGGGTGTGGTCTTGTTCGGATAAACTTCCACAAAGTGCCCCAACTCACCGCATCCATAGCATCCCTCTCTTTCTTTGCTCATTTCTTTGATTGGTGAAAATGAGATCTTGAATTTGGATCGGCACACCCTTGACATTGAGCATTTAGATAATCTTCTCCACCTTGTTGATTAGTTTGATTGATTCTTCATCAAGGTCGGAGTTGGAGGAGGAAGATTGACCATCATCACTTGAATCTTCATCATCCTCATCTTCTTCTTCATCTTCACTTGAGAGCTTGAGCTTGAGCTTGTCTCAACTTGCTTGCCCTTCATCTTCTTTTTCTCGCTACATGTGAGAGCTTTGCCTTTGCTTGATGAAGAGGCTTCTTCTTGACCCATCTTGCATGACATTTCAAATGCCACTATCTTGCCAATGACTATAGCCGGGGTCATGGTGCTCAAGTCCTCCATGTTGTGAAGGATGGTGATGATACTTACATATTTCTTTTGTGGTAGCATGGAGATGATCATCCTCACGATGTCCGCATGATCTTGATTTGTTAGTCCTATTGAATGGAGCTAATTGATAATTAGATTCAATTGAGAATACATATCACGAACAAGCTCATCATCATTCATTATAAAGGAATCATAATTTTGTTTAGCTAGACAATGTTTTAGCTCACGGACATTTAATGTGCTGTCATGGAGCTCTTGGAGTTTTAACCATATTTCATGTGCCGTATTTAAAGTGAACACTTGGTTAAACACATCCTTGCTAAAAGATTCAAACAGGCAATTCTTAGCTCTAGCATTGAAATGTATACCAATTGTTGGGGACCGTGATGCCTAGGAAGGGGGGGGGGGGGGTGAATTAGGTAACTTAAAAATCTAACTCTAAACTTAGCCTCTTTTTCTAATCCTAGCAAAACCTATGCAAAAGATAAACTATCTAAATATGCAACTACAGTTTTGCTAGTGTATTACTATCTCTACCGCAAAAGGATTAATATAATCAATGTAAATGCGGAAGCTAAAGAGCAAAGTAGAGATATCCAAACATCCGTTGATGACTCCGGTATTTTTACCGAGGTATCAAGAAGCGCACAAGCTTCCCCCTAGTTCTCGTTGGAGCCCCTCACAAGGAATCCCTCGCAAGGGCCAAGCTCCTAGTCATGTAACTCCATGGATAGCCTCAGGCCTTCCCCACACGCAAGTAGGTCTCCGACGTGCCTTCTGGCAAGCCTCTCCCGGATGCTCCCCGCCGTCTTCACTATCAAGCTTCCAGCCGAAACATCGTGGGCCTTGTTCCCTCCTATACATGGTGGCGGCCACACCAAAAACATGGTTGGTGTGATCTCGCAAGACTATAAGCCCCTCTGATGTACAACAATAGTGTGCACAAGCACAGAGTGGTAAGAGGTATGAAAACCTCACTAAACACTAGGCCTAAACCTAGAGCAAGCACATAAGCGGTGGTGTAGTCAACCTAAGCACTTCATAAAAGCACCTACGCTAATCACCTAATAAAACACTAAGCACTATGTAAGTGGAGATCACTAAAATGGTGTATCAGCACCCTTGATATGTTTCCTCAGCTCCACACATCTCATTTGGCCAGTTGGGGGTTGCATTTATAAGCCCCACTGAGAAAGTAGCCATTGGGATGAAATCCCGCTTTTCTGCTACTAACTGGACGCTGATCATGTCCTGACCAGACGCATCCGGTTGTCCTAACTGTTAGAGCCGTGATCAACTGATCGAACACTGCTAGTGTCCGATCACATGCCATCGGATGCGTCTGGTCACATTTTCGCCGCTCTGGAACCTCTCTATACTTGATCGGATGCTGCTGCCCTACATCCGTTGGTTTGCCGCCAGCGTCCGGTCAATGCTGAATTGTGTTGCTAGACTAATGAATAGTGCCATCGGTGCATTTGGTCGATTTTAGTACTCAGCGTCCGGTCGCTGCTGCTGACGCCTACTGTTTTCGAGCCTCTTGATTAGAGCGTCTAGTCACTTTCCTCCAGCGTCCGGTCTAGCATCCGGTCACCTCTATGAGCTCGTTTCTTTGTGATCTTGCGTGTGGCTTGGTTCCTATCTTCATGCTTGGACTTTGCTTGATATCTTGGGTCTTCTCTTGTGCTCCTAAGGTCTTGCTTAAGGTGTTGATCATCGAATCATCACGTCATCTTTGTCCAAGTCATGTCTTGCACCCTATTGAACTACAAAATAATCACTAGCAAATTCATTAGTCCAACTTGGTTGTGTTGGTCATCAAACACCAAAATCTAAAGTAAATGGGCCTTGGGTCCATTTTCCTTATAGTACACATGCGTTCAAACAAGAATTCTCCTCCGGATTAAAATAAACCAATCTAACTTTCAAACTCACCCATATTACCTTCAACCTTGGGGCTTCTTAGCCTTCACCTGGGTCTTGAGCAATTGAAAGATAGAACAATCAAGTCAAGCACCTTATCTCAAGTTCTTTGCTCAACCATTATTCTAGAGTTTTTTGTAAGTTTTCAAAATAAAACTCAGAGCTTCTATTGTATGACACTCTCAAGTCTCTCAATATATGTGGTATTTGTGGATCCTCACCAAAGGCAATTGTGATGTTATGCCTTTCTCTTCCTACTTCTAAGGCTTATATGGAGCTCATAGGAGTGGAAAAAAACATGAAAGAGCATACTTGCAATACATATTGTGTAAAGTCAAACCTCAGATCCAAAGAGAGTTGAGTCATACAATCAAATCAAGATATGCATGTGTGTGAATGTATGGTATGGTATATATATGGTGGCTAACATAATTCTACTTTGCTCCTTGAAAACTTATCTCTTTTTCTGGAATTTTGAAACATAACCTTACAAGAAAACATGGGCTATCTTATTCATCTCTTTCTTTCTTCTCTTTTTTAGGCGGGCATCTGAGTACCCATTGTTTTAGATATCTCAGATACTTGTCCATTTTTTCAATACTCTTTCTTTTTTTTATGAATAACTTTTGCATAGCCCAATGCTTCTTTTCTGCAACAAAACTTTTGAGAGATAGCAACAAGAACTTTGGAGCATTTATTTGGGGGATATCCTATAGGGTATATTTTTGGTGTTCACTTCTAGTGTAGGAGTAAAACATTTTTGAGTGGATCTAAATGGAATGGCATGTTTTTGCGCCTACCCCTAGTGTAGGAGTAGTGCATATGTGGGTGGTGTGTACGTGATCTTGATTTAAAGAGCATGACACACCTCTCATAAGGGTCAACAAAGCTTGACTAAACTCAATGCAAAGGCAAGTAACATATATGAGTGGAAGTTTTCCTAGTCTAAATATCATTTATGGCTTTGGTAGGAATTCAAGCTTTGTCATACGAGAAACTCATCATGAAGCATTTTTATGTTTTTTCAAAAGATAAATCTCTAGAACTCTAGTATCACTTGGTACAAGATAAACAACAGCTCATACCTTCTCATATCATATCCGTCAATTACCTAGACTTAGATCAAGCATATGCTACCCTCGAGTTGCAAGTTCAGAGTAAATTCTTATATCAAGACAGTCGTATCCAAAACTTGGGAGAATTCAAGACTGAAAACTAGGTACTTAAAAGGAATTACAACAGAGCAACTATTCATCATTTCCATTGCAAGAGATTATCTTAGTCTTTTATTTATTGAGCTCTTAAAAATAGAAAACTAGACACACACTTTTTATTTTGTTTTTAGGTTTTAAGATCACACTTTACATATATATATATATATATATATATATATATATATATATATATATAACTGGCTAGGACAAATTTTTATTTTATTTTAGTTTGTTATGCATCTTTTAATTTCTTTAGCTAATATAAAGCAAACTCAAAAATAGTAAAACTAAAGGAAAGAAATACTTAGCTAGATACACGCGGGATGCTCCTCCCCCAAGCTAGAAGTTGCTGTGGTCGTTTGTTGAATGTTGAGTGATCTTTCTCAGAGCGGGTTTGCCAGTGTATGTCCTTCTCGTCCATCGGTGGAGCGAGATGACTATAGCTGTAACAACCCAGAATTTTCCTGGAAACAAAAAGAATAAAAATCACAACTACAAAATTTTTTATTCTTAGAAATAGCCAATGGTTGGTGACTGTCTTGTAGGAAAACTACCCTAGCTGCATAAGTAGTACCTATTGTAGATGTTTATATCCTCGAATTAAATTAAACTTGCATGAGTTGCTTCTTATGTTCTTTTGTATTGATTAACAAAAGCAACAACATTTATTTAATTATTGAAATAAATGTGTATGCATGTAAGAGCTAATTCAATTAACCTAAATTGGAGGAGCCCCTTTTGGCCCTGGAGCACAAGCCAGTCTGTTTCCACAGCCCGCGAACGAGCTCCAGCCTGGCAGGCCGCACACCAGCAGCCGCAGGCCGGCCCAACTCCCGCCCCAAACGGCCCAGCCAAGGAGAATCCGTAGGCAGCCTCGTCTCCATCGTGATGGGCCACGAATCCGGCGCGGCCCGACAGCGTCAAGCAGCCCAGCTGGGAGCTGCCCTCTTTTCTCTCTTGGTCACCACCAGCTGGGACCCCATCGTCATCACCTTCCTTGCGCCTCTTCTCCTTTTCGCGCCGAGTCAGGACAAATGAGGAGGAAATCTTCATCGCCAGCCGTTCTTTTCACGTCGGTTGTCGACGGACGCGCGAATGCGACGCCACCTCGTCTATCCGCACTACCTCCGCCCCCAGCTGGAGCCATCCGCGCCATGACGCCATCACTATGGCCCGCACCTTCGCAACCGCCCCCTGGCACCATAGTACAAAGTCTGAGCGGGTGGTTGCGCCGAATCAGAAGCGCCAGGGTGACCCGCGACCGCACCATGACCGTAACCCTAACCTAAGCGCACCGATCCCCTCCACTGTGGCCCCAAGCTCCCTTCCGCCATTCACCTCGCCATGATCACCGCCTCCCTATAAGAAGGCACCCCGAGGTGCCCTAACCATTTCCCATCACCCCGCCGCCGCCCTGGTGGCCATCATTTTCCTGTCATAACCAAGAGAGGGAAGGGAAGGGGGAAGAAAGGGGGGGGGGCAGCAAGAGAAGGTCGCCGAAGAGGAGCCGCTGGATCGGAGGACGACGTGCCGTCCGACCATGGTGGAGCAGCTGCTCGGCACTGGCACGGCCATGCCTCGACACTGCCTCGACTCGCCCGGCATCAACATCCTTTCGCCATCGCCACCTACGGTGAGCCCATCACCCTTTCGGCTCTTTACCGTAGTGCTCGTGGGCATCACATCGCCGTCTCCGTACCGGGAACGAGCAAGAGGAGGCCCTGGCTCCTGAACCTGCCTACACACACGCACGTACACCTATCGTCCAAGCCACTGGACCGCACTGAGCACCGAGGGCCTGGGAACGCTAGAGGGGCGACACGTTGCGGAGCATGCCCGCCATGGCTAGAGCTCACCATGGTGAGGTTCTGTTCTTACCGCGTTAGGCCAGTAGAAGCGAGGGAAGGAGGGCTACCTGTTTCGCCTTGGCAAGGAACGTACCGCGCGTAGCAAGAGGAGGAAGAGAGCCACGTGAGAGAGCTGCTCGCGTTCACCTTGTCGGTGGAGCCGCGCTCCAGAGCGCCGTCGTGCGAGAGCGTCCAAATCGCCCAGCCACCTCGCTGGACAGGGGCGGGCCGAGAAGTCTTCGGTTGAGCCTATACACGCTACCGAGGAGCCGCCGTGGCTAGGAAACTGGCCGCTCACCGCCGGCGGACGCGCCACCGCGCGGGAAAGCAAGGGGAGGAGCCGGGATAGTAGTTCGGTGCACCAGGTGCGCCAGTGGACCAAGGGGAAAAAAGGGAGGTGAACACGGTCCACCGTAGACCCCACGTGCACCCGTGGACTGCTCGGTCATGCCCACCGTGAACCAAGCCCACAGCGACTGGGACCCTTTTTCAAATCCACAGCGCAACGTGGCATCACGAGGAGCTGCCACGTGTCACTGCCTGGAGTTCCCAGTTCATTTTTCTTTTTCAGAATTCATTTAAGCTTAGAAAATTCATAACTAATTCATTTTAACTCAGAAAAATACCAAACCAGAGTCCAAATTTTTCTAAAAAGGAGCTCTACGTCATAGGCTTGTGTTTGAATGCATTTGGATCTTTCGAAACTTCTGTTGCTTCTTTGTGCACCTTTATAGGAGTTGCTCACGCGACCATATGATACGTTTAACAGAGCCGGAGGACCTGCCGATCGAGGAGTACGACCCTGACTACAGCGAGGACTTGGGAGACGACCTGCCAGGTGCCACGCCCCACCCAAACTCGTAGATCCTATTATGCATGCTATAACTAGAATTGCTAGCGCTTTATCTTTTATGCAATAATACGATGTAGGTTGCATGGTAGTTTTACTTGAGCCTTATACCTTGCTGCAACCTTACTCCTGCACACCCGCTGATAGGCTAGATGCTCGCTTGTTACATACTTACTGCTTTACTCTTACTCGCATTATATCTATGATGTGATGCTGGTGAGGGAGAGACGTATGTGCGTAAGGCACTGAGGTGCCGTAAAACTTGGTAAAAACTGGACAATGAACATGGGGAGATCTTGGCAGTGTGTTTTGGGTGTGTGGTGAGGGTTGAGTCAATCGGACAGGATCTTACGACGAGTCTTTGGGGCAAGTCTTGCCGAAGGGGTGCGACCTGGGCATCCCTTGCGAGAGTTACCTGTGGCGGGTATATGAGAGAGGTGGACCGGGGTGTTGGTTATCCCTGGTGAGGTGCTGTCATGGCACGGGGAGTTGGTGATCCCCTTTTGAGAAGATATCCTGTCCGGTCCCCCTAAGGACTGGTATGTCTTGTGAACCGGAACCATGGGACCTTCGTGCACACCACTCGCTCCCGATGGGCGGGGGACGATTACCCGACTGATTAGGGCAGTATCACCACTACTAGGATGGAAGGTGATAGTGTAGGGAGGTACGGGCATGGGGACCCACACCCTCCTAAGACAGCGTAGTGACCTTGGGGGGCCCGGTACTACGTCTCACAGTCTCAGCGTTTCGGTGGACTCCGGGGTGGCCCAGGGCTGAGTGGTAGGGTGGTACTGTACCGGTTGGGAGGCAGTCGGAATCAGCCTAGACGAGCCGGATCGTCGAGGATGGCGATCTTGTGGATTACCAGGTGTACACGCTCTGCAGAGTTGATCGATCTATACGTATAGCCGCGTCCTCGGATATGGACTTTTCCATGACCTACGCTTCACTTGATTAGAGAGAGGAGTCCCTTCTACCTTTCCCCTGGGTTTTGTGTTGGACTCCGGCTTTGGCCGTTGAGACGAGATCTGAGTGGGAGTCGATCTCATCGCCTAGGGAGAGAGTGAGATGAGATGAGTTGTGTGTGATGGGTGGGGAGAACGTGTGAATATGATGGGTTAAGTAAAGAAAACCTGATGAATATATTATTGTCAAAACATTAACTACTTGCATAGGAAGCCCACAGCCTAAATAGGTCTCTTTCTATTTTTCCCCAATGCATTCCACTCTCCGCAAAGCAATGCAAGCATGGGGTGGGCGATGCGTGGCCAGTACCAAGTGTACTGATAGATTTTTGGTAGGTTCCGAGCCCGAGTACGACTACGAGGGCGATGACTGGGAAGACTAGCGGGTCTGTTCTGCGCTCGAGCTGGTTTCAGGAGATCGTTTTTCCGCTGCTATCCTCATCTGATGCTGTTCAGGATGCTATGTGTGAGTGTGTTCCGCCCTGCGTGGCGAAGAGAATAATTTATGTAAAACTCTCTATGGTATTCTGAAAATCGTGTATGACTTGATGTATCACTGAGATTTGGGTAATTGATGAATCGTTCGTCATTTTACACTTCGTTTCTGTGGTTTTCCCTTCGTGGAAACCAAGGACGTTTCAGTTGGTACTCAGAGCCATGCTTGACCCTAGGACGGACCCATAGGTTTGGACAATAGGATTATGGAAGATCTTGACACTTTCGGTTATATTACCGACCATGCAGCATTTTCGTGCATGGCTTACCTCAATTTCACACTCTCTTACCTAAATTTCGTTCTACCATACCCATCACATCGCTCCGTCCCACCCCGATTCATCCTGTATCACTCAGAATTCGCCAAGTATCACCCTGATTTACCATGTTTTGCCTTGACTTACCATGTTTCACTTGTAATACCCAAGATACTTCATAAACGACAAGTACTGACTTCGTCTTACGGTTAAAAATTGCAGATGGCTCCTGTTGTCGAGCTCCCCATGGACGGACTGGCCTACTGTGGGTTCGCCATGATCCTGTATGACGTACTAGACTCACTGGGCGTCCCCACAGAGGAGATCGAGTACGTGTGCCATGGTGAGCCTGAACCCGACGGGTTCAAGGGCCACGTCGTGGTCCACCTCAAGGTCCCTACCAGCGAGTTCGTACCCGTGCTACGTGCCTTTGAGACGCTGGAGGTGGAGAACTCCATCGCTTCATGCGTGCAGTCCGTCTCGCGCACTGCTCTTCGTAGTGTGATGCGTGACGCACATGACTACCTCAAGATGGGACCATACCGCCTGCTGCCTACCGCTCTGGACCTCAATAGGTTCTCGGAGCCACAGATCACTGCTGCAGACCGTGCCGCGTGTGACGAGGTCGACCCCTACCTGAGAGCCTCCGCGCAGTACATCATCGCCCAGGATCGCTACATCATGGATGTGGAGATGCAGAACCGCCGCTACCGAGACTTCCTGTTCCGTTGCGACGAGGAGTTCCTCAAGGTGGAGCACAAGGAAGAGGAGATGGTCGGCAAGCTCGAGGAGGAGCGCATGGGCTATGACAGAATGAAGACCTTCTACGAGACTCGTGAGAAGTCGCTGCGGGAGGAGATCGCCAACCTCAAGGACAAAGTTGGGGAGGCTGAGCTTCGCCACTGACTATCTTGAGTCCAAGGTGCTTGAGTGTGAGGACCGGATTGAGCGTCAGAGGCTTACCCTAAGGGAGTTCCATGAGAAGGAGAAGCACCGTGGCATCAGGAAGCTTGCCCTGGAGGCCCGTTGCAACACGATGGAGAAGCAAGCTGTGGAGGCTGCCATCACCACCACATACAACATGCAACATCTGGTTCACTACATCAAGTGCACCGAGTACCTTCAGGACAAGGTGAACCGCATCAGCTAGGCTTGGATCGACGCTGATCGCAAGCGCGTCCAGGAGATCGGAAAGGTCCAGGGCGTCCTCTTACCTGGGATGCGCAAGAAGCCACGTAGATAGCCTTTCCACGTTGAGGCCACCAAGCTCAACTTCAAGGCTTGCTCGACGGAGGATTACGCAGAGGTTCCGAGGATAGAGATGCTAGGACTACGCTCTCACCTACGTCGCGAGGATCCACCGCTCCGACGACGAGCTCCGTGCCATGGAGGGCACTCCCGAGGCTTCCACTTCCGGACCTTCTACACCACTCGACACTTCTGGTCAGGAGTAGTCAATGTAGTAGTAGACATGTTGAGCCCTGCGTGGCTAGAGACATGACGCACCTATGAAGCAAAGTAGGATGTCCCACTTTTGGAGCTACCTGCGAGTAGCACGATTCCCGCGAATCTGTCAGTGTAGCTACTAGGAGATGTCGCTATGTAATAAATTAATGTAATGGATGTTTTGGATCTTATCGCATCTTATGGTTCTTATTTGCTTCTTTGTATGAGTGTTGGATAGAAATCTTGTTTTAATTTGATAGACCACTTAACAACGAATCTAACGAAAAATGTTAAATAATGACCTAACCCTGCAGAGAGATGTCTTGCCGCCTGTTCTGCTCGTCTGAACAACCGCTCGCTTTCCCCCGCACCCATGGCCCAGTGGTCAGTGGCTGTGGCCAGTGGAGGGGGGCAGGGGAGCACCCTTCGGTGCCGGGGAGGAGCCCGCACTGGGGGCGGGTGCCGCCCAGCAGCTTGGAGGAGGTGCACCACCGCCGCCGCCACCACTGCTGGCGGAGGTGATGGACCGCCAAACCCGCCTCTTGGAGACGCTGGCTCAAGGAATGCTACATCACCACGGGGGTCCTCCCAACTGACTTCCAGCGGAAGTTGGAGGGTTTCCTCAAGCTGAGGCCTCCTACTTTCGACACCACCGACGACGACCCCATCGCCGCTGAGGACTGGCTCCGTGAGATGGAGAAGAAGCTGGACCTCACCACCTGCACTGACGAAGAGTGCAGTGGGGGTCGCCGCCCACCAGCTCACTGGCGCTGCACGCGCATGGTGGGACAGCTACTGTGACGCCCACGAGGACCCGGGGAGTATCTCTTGGGAGGAGTTCGCCGAGGCCTTTCGGGAGCACCACGTGCCCGAAGGTGTCATGGATGCCAATGGTGGAGGAGTTCCGCAACATCTCCCAGGGCTCCCAGAGGGTTCAGGAGTACACCACTCGCTTCACCCACATGATGAGGTATGCTCCGGGTGAGACCGATACTGAGAAGAAAAAGATGTACTGCTTCAAGAAGGGGCTGAACTCTCGTCTCAAGGTGGCCCTCTCGGGTCATGCCTGCCGCACCCTTCGTGAGATGGTCAACAAGGTACTAGAGATGGAGAGGGATCGTCTGGAGGCGGACGCCCTCCACAAGGAGAAGAAGCGTCGGTTCGAGAGTCCCTCTCGTGGCCTGGCTCCGCAGAGGCCACGTGCTCACGCGCTTCCCCCGCTCCGCCCACGTTACACTCAGGGGGCTGTGACCGCACCGAGCCGTGGAGGTGGTACCTACACCGCCAACTACCACCGCCCCGCTCAGAGCCGTCCTGCTCCGAGTCGCCCCACTCAGGGAGCTGGCACGTGGAGGACCGCTACACCCACCCCCATAGGTAGCGTGCCCTTCACTTGCTTCGGTTGTGGCCAGCCTGGTCATAAGATCGCCGAGTGCCCCGTCAAGAATGGCACACCGCCTGCTCCGACCCTAGACGAGACCGGCTGCTACACCTTCTGCACCGCGCAAGAATGTTGCAGGGGCTGTCCGTAGTCGTCTCAACCACATGACCGCGGAGGACGCCCAGGACGCTCCCGACGTGGTGTACGGTATGTTTTTGGTACAGGGAGTTATAGCTTCGGTTTTGTTCGACTCTGGAGCTACTTGCTCATACATTTCCACCAAGTTTGCACGAGAGCATAGCATACCTATGACCCCTCGCAAGAAGCCCATTGACACTAGTTCACCTTTGGGTCGCATTTTATGCACCAAGAGATGTCAGGGAGTGAGTATCACCATTGAGGGCTACCCTTTCCTAGCCGATCTCACCTTACTTCCATCTAAGGGACTAGATGTCATACTGGGAATGGATTGGTTGACACAGCACAAAGGAGTGATATCTTGTTCACCGAGGTACGTAGAGATCACACACCCGAGTGGTCACATAATCCGCTGTAAGCCTAATCAAGGAAAGGCCGTCTCCATGTTGTGTGCCTTAGAGGCCAAGACAGTCGAGGAGGTGACCGTAGTGAATGAGTACCCTGATGTGTTTCCTGAGGAATTGCCAGGCATGCCACCTGATCGGGATGTAGAGTTTGTGATTGACCTTCTGCCTGGTACCGGACCTATTGCTAAAAGACCCTACCGCATGTCAGTCGATGAGCTGGAGGAGCTAAAGAAACAGCTCAAGGAGTTGGCGGACAAGGGGTACATCAGACCCAGTGCTTCACCCTAGGGTTCCCCTGTTCTGTTCGTGAAAAAGAAGGATGGATCCATGAGGATGTGTATTGACTATCGGAACTTGAATGCCGTGACAGTCAAGAACAAGTATCCTCTGCCTAGGATCGATGACCTCCTAGATCAGCTGAAAGATGCCAAGTACTTTTCCAAGATTGATCTTAGGTCGGGGTATCATCAGATGAAAATCAGACCCGAGGACATTCCTAAGACGGCCTTCGTCACCAGATACGGGCAATACGAGTTCACAGTGGTGTCCTTCGGACTCACTAATGCTCCGGCCTATTTCATGAACATGATGAATAAGGTGTTCATGGACGAGCTGGACAAGTTCGTGGTGGTGTTCATTGATGACATCCTTATCTACTCCTCCACCGCCGGAGAGCATGAACAACACTTGAGAGTGGTTCTGGAGAAGTTGAGGCAGAATCAGCTTTATGCCAAATTTAGCAAGTGTGACTTCTGGCTCGAAAAAGTCACTTTTCTTGGTCACGTACTCACTGCTGAGGGAGTCGCTGTAGATCCCGCAAGATCGAAGCTGTTAAGGAGTGGGAACAACCCCGCAATGTGACCGATATCCGCAGTTTTCTCGGATTGGCTGGGTACTATCGAAGATTCATTGAGAACTTCTCAAAAATAGCCAAGCCCATGACCAACCTACTGAAGAAGACTAATGAGTTTGAATGGACGCCCGAGTGCGAGCACAGCTTCCAGACTCTGAAACAGAAGCTTACCACCACTCCTATTCTTGCCTTGCCCGATATCCAGAAAGACTTCGTAGTCTATTGTGATGCATCCAGACAGGGACTGGGTTGCGTTTTGATGCAGGATGGGAGAGTCATTGCCTATGCGTCCCGACAGTTGAAGGACCATGAACAACACTACCCGACCCACGATCTTGAGCTTGCCGCTGTTGTGCATGCCCTAAAGATTTGGAGGCATTACTTGATCGAAATAAGTGTGATATCTACACCGATCACAAGAGCCTGAAGTACTTCTTCACACAAGAGGACCTGAACATGAGACAGCGCAGATGGCTAGAGCTTATAAAAGATTACGACCTAGGAGATTCACTATCATCCGGGAAAAGCTAATGTAGTCGCTGATGCCTTGAGCCGAAAGAGTTATTGTCACCATCTGTCCATGGAAGCTGTACCACCCGAGCTGTGTCAGGAAATGGGTGACCTTCGTCTTGAGATTCTACCAAAGGGCATGCTAAACGAGCTTCGAGTGCAATACAACCTCAAGGATCGAATCCGCAACGCGCAACTAGAGTGTCCGGAAATCTGGGAGATCCGAGAACTCATGGAGAGGGGCAAGTGCCCCGATTACAGGGAAGATGAGCAAGGAGTGTACTGGTACAAGGACAGAATCTGTGTACCATCTGATCCCTGCCTTGCGACAAGAAATCCTGGAAGAGGGTCATGATTCTAAATATTGTATCCACCCAGGAAGCACCAAAATGTATGCCGATATGAAGAATCAGTTTTGGTGGAAGAACATGAAGGCAGATATTGCTGGGCATGTCGCGCGATGCGACATTTGCAATAGGATCAAGGCCGAGCATCAGAGACCGGCCGGGTTGCTTAAGCCCTTGGACGTCCCGGTGTGGAAATGGGAGAGCATATCCATGGACTTTATAGTGGGTTTACCTCGAACCCCTAAAGGCCATGACTCGATTTGGGTGATTGTTGACCGTCTGACCAAGGTAGCTCACTTCATAGCGGTGAGGATTGACTACAGAGTTGATAAGTTAGCAGATCTGTACATCGAGCACATTCTCAGACTCCACGGAGCCCCCACTAGCATAGTGTCTGATCGTGGCACGCAATACGTGTCCAAGTTCTGGAAGAGTCTCCACAAGGCTATAGGGACTCGACTGGATTACAGCACCGCGTACCACCCACAGACAGATGGTCAGACAGAGAGGGTTAATCAGATTTTGGAGGACATGCTCCGAGCTTGTGTCTTGAAGTATGGTTCTGATTGGGAGAAAAGTTTGTCCCACGCAGAATTCTCGTACAACAATAGCTACCAGGCTAGTCTCAAGATGTCACCGTTTGAGGCGTTGTATGGCAGAAAGTGCAGAACCCCTCTGATGTGGTCAGAGGTAGGAGAGAGATCATTCTTTGGCCCCGCAAAGATCAAAGATGCCGAAGAAGGAGTCGCCCAAGTGCGAGAGAACCTGAGGATTGCCCAAAGCCGACAGAAAAGCTACGCAGATAACCGTCGGAGAGACCTCGAGTTTCAGGTTGGGGACTACGTCTATCTCAAAGTCTCCCCACTCCGAGGCACTATCAGATTTCATGTGAAAGGGAAGTTGGCCCCTAGGTACGTGGGACCTTACCGGATTTGTCAGAGAATCGGCAAGTTAGCATACAAGGTAGAGTTGCCCTGAGGAGCTGACAGGAGTACACCTAGTGTTTCACGTGTCCCAGCTACGCAAGTGCTTGCAGTTGCCAGAGCAAGAGGTACTCACAGATGCACTAGATATTCAGGACACCCTAGAGTACAAAGAACACCCGATCCGGATACTGGACAGAGCTGAGAAGGAGACTAGAAGCACCGTGATACCCATGTGCAAGGTTCAGTGGAGCAACCACACTGAACGGGAAGCTACATGGGAGAAGGAGTCCGAACTCCTGGAGGCTTTACCCCTATCTCTTCGAAAGGTATGTCACACCTTAAATCTCGGGACGAGATTTCTGTGAGGGGGAAGGACTGTAACAACCCAGAATTTTCCTGGAAACAAAAAGAATAAAAATCACAACTACAAAATTTTTTTATTCTTAGAAATAGCCAATGGTTGGTGACTGTCTTGTAGGAAAACTACCCTAGCTGCATAAGTAGTACCTATTGTAGATGTTTATATCCTCGAATTAAATTAAACTTGCATGAGTTGCTTCTTATGTTCTTTTGTATTGATTAACAAAAGCAACAACATTTATTTAATTATTGAAATAAATGTGTATGCATGTAAGAGCTAATTCAATTAACCTAAATTGGAGGAGCCCCTTTTGGCCCTGGAGCACAAGCCAGTCCGTTTCCACAGCCCGCGAACGAGCTCCAGCCTGGCAGGCCAGCACACCAGCAGCCGCAGGCCGGCCCAACTCCCGCCCCAAACGGCCCAGCCAAGGAGAATCCGCAGGCAGCCTCGTCTCCACCGTGACGGGCCACGAATCCGGCGCGGCCCGACAGCGTCAAGCAGCCCTAGCTGGGAGCTGCCCTCTTTTCTCTCCCGGTCACCGCCAGCTGGGACCCCATCGTCATCACCTTCCTTGCGCCTCTTCTCCTTTTCGCGTCGAGTCAGGACAAAGGAGGAGGAAATCTCCATCGCCAGCCGTTCTTTTCACGTCGGTTGTCGACGGACGCGCGGATGCGACGCCACCTCGTCTATCCGCACTGCCTCCGCCCCCAGCTAGAGCCATCCGCGCCATGACGCCATCACTGTGGCCCGCGCCCTCGCAACCACCCCCTGGCACCATAGTACAAAGTCTGAGCGGGTGGTTGCGCCGAATCAGAAGCGCCAGGGTGACCCGCGACCGCACCATGACCGTAACCCTAACCTAAGCGCACCGATCCCCTCCACGTGGCCCCAAGCTCCCTTCCGCCGTTCACCTCGCCATGATCACCGCCTCCCTATAAGAAGGCACCCCGAGGTGCCCTAACCATTTCCCATCACCCCGCCGCCGCCCTGGTGGCCATCATTTTCCGTCGTAACCAAGAGAGGGAAGGGAAGGGGGAAGAAAGGGGGGGGGCAGCAAGAGAAGGTCGCCGAAGAGGAGCCGCTGGATCGGAGGACGACGTGCCGTCCGACCACGGCGGAGCAGCTGCTCGGCACGGCACGGCCATGCCTCGACACTGCCTCGACTCGCCCGGCATCAACATCCTTTCGCCATCGCCACCTACGGTGAGCCCATCACCCTTTCGGCTCTTTACCGTAGTGCTCGCGGGCATCACATCGCCGTCTCCGTACCGGGAACGAGCAAGAGGAGGCCCTGGCTCCTGAACCTACCTACACACACGCACGTACACCTATCGTCCAAGCCACGGACCGCACTGAGCACCGAGGGCCTGGGAACGCTAGAGGGGCGACACGTTGCGGAGCATGCCCGCCATGGCTAGAGCTCACCATGGTGAGGTTCTGTTCTTACCGCGTTAGGCCAGTAGAAGCGAGGGAAGGAGGGCTACCTATTTCGCCTTGGCAAGGAACATACCGCGCGCAGCAAGAGGAGGAAGAGAGCCATGTGAGAGAGCTGCTCGCGTTCACCTTGTCGGTGGAGCCGCGCTCCAGAGCGCCGTCGTGCGAGAGCGTCCAAATCGCCCAGCCACCTCGCTGGACAGGGGCGGGCCGAGA
This sequence comes from Miscanthus floridulus, assembly GCF_019320115.1. Lineage (NCBI taxonomy): Eukaryota > Viridiplantae > Streptophyta > Magnoliopsida > Poales > Poaceae > Miscanthus > Miscanthus floridulus. Next base: position 143,714,362 of record NC_089587.1, on the reverse strand, counting down.
AGTCTTCGGTTGAGCCTATACACGCTACCGAGGAGCCGCCGTGGCTAGGAAACGGCCGCTCACCACCGGCGGACGTGCCACCGCGTGGGAAAGCAAGGGGAGGAGCCGGGATAGTAGTTCGGTGCACCAGGTGCGCCGTGGACCAAGGGGAAAAAAGGGAGGTGAACACGGTCCACCGTAGACCCCACGTGCACCCGTGGACTGCTCGGTCATGCCCACCGTGAACCAAGCCCACAGCGACTGGGACCCTTTTTCAAATCCACAGCGCAACGTGGCATCACGAGGAGCTGCCACGTGTCACTGCCTGGAGTTCCCAGTTCATTTTTCTTTTTCAGAATTCATTTAAGCTTAGAAAATTCATAACTAATTCATTTTAACTCAGAAAAATACCAAACCAGAGTCCAAATTTTTCTAAAAAGGAGCTCTACGTCATAGGCTTGTGTTTGAATGCATTTGGATCTTTCGAAATTCTGTTGCTTCTTTGTGCACCTTTATAGGAGTTGCTCACGCGACCATATGATACGTTTAACAGAGCCGGAGGACCTGCCGATCGAGGAGTACGACCCTGACTACAGCGAGGACTTGGGAGACGACCTGCCAGGTGCCACGCCCCACCCAAACTCGTAGATCCTATTATGCATGCTATAACTAGAATTGCTAGCGCTTTATCTTTTATGCAATAATACGATGTAGGTTGCATGGTAGTTTTACTTGAGCCTTATACCTTGCTGCAACCTTACTCCTGCACACCCGCTGATAGGCTAGATGCTCGCTTGTTACATACTTACTGCTTTACTCTTACTCGCATTATATCTGTGATGTGATGCTGGTGAGGGAGAGACGTATGTGCGTAAGGCACGAGGTGCCGTAAAACTTGGTAAAAACTGGACAATGAACATGGGGAGATCTTGGCATGTGTTTTGGGTGTGTGGTGAGGGTTGAGTCAATCGGACAGGATCTTACGACGAGTCTTTGGGGCAAGTCTTGCCGAAGGGGTGCGACCTAGGCATCCCTTGCGAGAGTTACCTTGTGGCGGGTATATGAGAGAGGTGGACCGGGTGTTGGTTATCCCTGGTGAGGTGCTGTCATGGCACGGGGAGTTGGTGATCCCCTTTTGAGAAGATATCCTGTCCGGTCCCCCTAAGGACTGGTATGTCTTGTGAACCGGAACCATGGGACCTTCGTGCACACCACTCGCTCCCGATGGGCGGGGGACGATTACCCGACTGATTAGGGCAGTATCACCACTACTAGGATGGAAGGTGATAGTGTAGGGAGGTACGGGCATGGGGACCCACACCCTCCTAAGACAGCGTAGTGACCTTGGGGGGCCCGGTACTACGTCTCACAGTCTCAGCGTTTCGGTGGACTCCGGGGTGGCCCAGGGCTGAGTGGTAGGGTGGTACTGTACCGGTTGGGAGGCAGTCGGAATCAGCCTAGACGAGCCGGATCGTCGAGGATGGCGATCTTGTGGATTACCAGGTGTACACGCTCTGCAGAGTTGATCGATCTATACGTATAGCCGCGTCCTCGGATATGGACTTTTCCATGACCTACGCTTCACTTGATTAGAGAGAGGAGTCCCTTCTACCTTTCCCCTGGGTTTTGTGTTGGACTCTGGCTTTGGCCGTTGAGACGAGATCTGAGTGGGAGTCGATCTCGTCGCCTAGGGAGAGAGTGAGATGAGATGAGTTGTGTGTGATGGGTGGGGAGAATGTGTGAATATGATGGGTTAAGTAAAGAAAACCTGATGAATATATTATTGTCAAAACATTAACTACTTGCATAGGAAGCCCACAGCCTAAATAGGTCTCTTTCTATTTTTCCCCAATGCATTCCACTCTCCGCAAAGCAATGCAAGCATGGGGTGGGCGATGCGTGGCCAGTACCAAGTGTACTGATAGATTTTTGGCAGGTTCCGAGCCCGAGTACGACTACTGAGGGCGATGACTGGGAAGACTAGCGGGTCTGTTCTGCGCTCGAGCTGGTTTCAGGAGATCGTTTTTCGCTGCTATCCTCATCTGATGCTGTTCAGGATGCTATGTGTGAGTGTGTTCCGCCCTGCGTGGCGAAGAGAATAATTTATGTAAAACTCTCTATGGTATTCTGAAAATCGTGTATGACTTGATGTATCACTGAGATTTGGGTAATTGATGAATCGTTCGTCATTTTACACTTCGTTTCTGTGGTTTTCCCTTCGTGGAAACCAAGGATGTTTCAATAGCCGAGTGAACTTTCTCTTGGTCTTATTTATCATCCTGTAGAATACTCCAACAAAAACACCAAAACTTGTTGCATAGATTAGGATAAGGGGCTAGCGGTCAGCCATTTGGAGATTAGTTGTCCTGGTGGGTTTAAACAAATTTTCTAGTAGGATGTCTATCTAATATATTTTTGGATTTTCTTATTTATATAATGTAAAAAGAAAATTTGCATATATGGTATTTTTAATTTTTTTGCCACCACGGTGAATATTTCTGTGGGCTTTTACACCATAGAATTATTCACATGGGGCTTAGGATTTTTATAATGCAATAATGAAATTTTTATTCTCTTTTACTAATGCAATGATGAGATGTAGTCATGAATCTTTTATCTTTCTTTTCTAAATGTAATGCTAACGTAGAAAAGTAAATATGCTATAGTGAAAAGAATTCATGCAATGCTAGAAAGTAAATATGGATAACTACCGATGCTACCTCACGATGAGGGTTCAGATTTTTAAGTCCTCTAGATAGGACTCGGCTGGAGGAAAGTCCTTTATTCCTAGGGTACATCATCTGGTCTCAGCAGTGGATACCTAGATGGCTGCACATCTTGTGATGGTGACTCTGATGGTGATGTCACCTTTTCTTTCTACACTTGCTTGGTCTGTGGACTTAACTTTGGCAGAGTAGGTTCATCTTTCACAGGCTCTTTAGGTTCTTCATCTCCCCACCATTCATTCCATAGGGGATGGTTCCCTTGATGTCGGGATGATCGACGTCTCCTCCTGGAGTGGTTCTTCTCTAGGGAATTGGAAGTGGACTTGTCCAGATCCGACATAGATGATCGTGTTTGTGGTGTTGAGGAATGGTCTCCCTAGGATGATGGGTGTATCATCTTCTTCTTCACCCATGTCCAAAACCACAAAGTCAACATGGGCAAAGTGGTCGTGTATTCTTACCATTATGTCTTTTGCTATTCTCTCCAGAAATCGAATTGATTGGTCCGCCATCTGCAACTACATATATGTAGGGTACAAGGGTTCATTACCAAATAAATATTCATATGTTACCTTGGACATTATGTTGACACCTAATCCAATGTCGCAGAAGGTCTTGTGGAAGATTCTTTGTCCAATGGTACACTCGATCATCGATACACTAGGATCATCCTTCTTGACAAGGAATGGTGAAGTAAGGAGGTGGTCATACTCTGATCTGATTGTGTTGATCATGTTGACTGATTCTTCTTGTGGCTGCCTAACCTTGTTCTTCCTTCTTCTATTGTTCTTCTTCATAGTCACTATTATCTCTTCAGATGTGTATGGCATCTATGGATGTCCAGGAGATTGCAGGATATGATTCTTGAAAGAAAACTTCTCCTTTCTATCCTTGATTGTGAAGTAGATTTTAGCACTGTCCACGTAGATGATGGCCTTCGTGGTGCTTAGGAAAGGTTGGCCTGGGATGATGGGTGCCCTTTCATCTCCACTTGTTTCCAAAACCACAAAGTCTACGGGAACATATGATTGTCCCACTCAAACAATGGTATCTTCAAGAACTTCATTGGTGTAGCAGAGTGACTGATCTGCAAGCTACAATGCATATTTGTGTACAACAAACGACCTCATAAAATTTTCTCATAGGTTACCTTAGGCATGATGTTGACAATTGCTCAGAAGTCACATATAGCTTCTTGGAAAATGTGAGGTCCAATGGAGATAGGGATGACAGGTCTCCCAGGGTCACCTTTCTTGTCGGGTAGTGAATAATCTATCCACCTTCCCTCTGATGGTTGTGTGTATTAGAAAGTTGCATTGTGAATATCGACAAGATTTGTAGTTTCTAGATCTTCTGGTTGCCCTAGAATCTTACCTTTGTTGGATGGAGGAACAACAACCGCTAGCTGGGCTATTTGTGATTCTATCATTTTGTTATAGCTATGCTGGTTCTTAATGGTAGAAGCAAAGCTATCCATTCTATTACTTTTATTTTCTAGAATTTTATCATTGGTAGCTACCTTCTTAGATAATCCTTCCACGAGTCTAGATTGGCTAGCAATTAATTCTCTTAAGGGTGGTTGATTGAAGTCATTATAATTGTTACCTTTAGGGTTACCTTGGTAGTTACTTTGGTAGTTCGGCCTCTGTTGCTGGTTCCATCCTTCATTTTGTCGAGAACAATAATAGTTGTTGTGACAAAGTTCACATCCTCATGGGTTTCAGGGTAGTTGTTCCCTGAATGCCCAGTATATCCACACTCTTCACATGTCATGCGGGAATCATGAATGTGCATGACTTCTTTCTTCTCATTAGCTCGGTCTTCGAGCTTCTTCATCAGCATGTCCATCTTGGCAGATAGCATATCTACCTCCTTGAGTTAATACATACCTCCACCTCTCTTCTAAATCTGAACACATTGTTCATTACAACCTTGGTTGGAGGCCATCTTCTCTACAAGAGCTATTGTAGCTGGAAGCATGAGTGATAGAAATCACCTCCGGCAGCAGCATCCATAGTCTCATAGGTACTGTTGGTCACCCCATGGTAGAAGGTTTGCATGAGTAGCCAATTTTCTATCCCATGATGAGGACATTATGATATGTAATCTTGGAAGCGCTCCCATGCCTCATGGATAGATTCATCATGTTGTTGCTAAAAACTTAAAATTCTCCGACGTAGAGCATTGGTCTTGCCTGTGGGATAGAACTTGGCTAGGAAGGCAGTGGAGCAGTTATCCTATGTAGTATTTCTATCTTTGTTGGCGTAGAACCACTGCTTCGCCTTCCCCAAAAGTCAGAATGGGAAGAGGCAAAGTAGTATGAAGTCCTTGGTTACTCCTTTGATGGTGAAAGTGCTATAGATCTTCAGGAAGTGTTGGAGATGTGCACTCGCATCTTCATGTGCCTTTCCACAAAACTAGCTAGCTTGCACCATGTTGATGAGAGCTGGCTTGATCTTGAATCCATCGTCTCCAACATTGACATTAGGTGCAGTATGGATGTTGGTAGTGGTTGGAGTAGAGAATTCACGAAGAGTCTTGTCAGCCATGGCTTCAAATTTAGGTGTTAAGCTTCGCCTTATCCGGTTGTCTTCCAATTCTGAAGCTAGGACTTTCTTGAGTTTGGCTCTAGTTATCCTAATTAATGCTTTGGCATCTTCAATGTAGTTTGTCAGATGGTTAAAACCGATCATACATTACCCTGCATAAGATACACAAGTAGACAACAAGGGTACGCCTGCTGGAGCAGAGGTCTATGGTTTATCTCGATCACATCAATAAGCATAAGTTTATCAATACTTCCATTGCTAGCTACCTTCCCCGGCAACAGCATCAGAAATGCTTGTTGGTATTTATTAACTTGTCACTTGTTTTAGTAGCCACCTATTAATTACCTACATCTCCTAATATTACTTTACTAGGTTGTCATCCCTAGTGATGGTGCTAGAGATGCTTGTTGGTACTGCCTAACATCACTACTAGAATGATACTAAGCAGTTCTTTATAATTTTATGTGACTAGAAAGAATATAAAGATATATGAATGAAAAGGAATCTTGAAGCGCATAGATAATTATACTATTGTAGCACTTCACCCGGGAGTATTCCAAGTATCATTATTTATATTTTTACCATATGGAAGGTCTAGCATGGACACGTATTGATAACTTATACTATTGATGGAGAAGTAAACCATAGCCAATATTCTACTCATAACAGGGGTAAGTCATAGGATAAGAGATATGATAAGTATTGATCAATGATAGTGATTAGTGATAAATCACTCCGAGTACTCCTTTCTATGGCATTAGCATGGTCAGGTAGAATATTAGAGGAATAGTTCTTAAGTCATTCTTAATTACATGTCAAAGCATACATTGATTAGTGCAATTACACCTAGTAATCATGGCTAAGATCATCTTTATATCTACACATAAGGGATATTACTAGGGAAGAGTAAGAACATAGCTTATCTTCCTTCGTAATCAGATCCTACATGCTCGGGGAGTGGACTACAAAGGACTCAATGGGAGTGTCACGTCTGTGATCTATCACATGGCCTAGAATATAGGGTGTATCTGTAGGTAAATAACGTATAAGCACCACGCTTATACAATGTCAACCACTCACCCCATGTACATTGGAGCGAGTGCTTTGCGAACTTATGCATAAACATAATGATAAACTAGCTATACTAAGTATATAATCAAAGTAGTCGATGAACATTATAACAAAGAACATGAATAAGATGAATACTAATATTGTCATAACAATTGTAACAAGCATATAAAAATAATAGAGATACAAAAGAGAGGGGGTACAAGGATTATACCAAACCACGCTCTTAACACGATCGGGAATCCAAGCGAAGCCTGCTTGCCTCCCTCTAGACCTAACCTAACTAGCTATGCCCTAGAATTGATGGAGCTCTGAGGATGATTAGGGTTTCTATCTTCTCAAATGACTTGATGCCTCAGGGGGTGGTAGGGGCTAGTATATAAAGCCCAGAGCATCAACATGAGCCCTTGGATCAAACCGACTTAAGGAACGTCGTAGATGCAACCTAGGAGGCGGTGGAGAATCGACATTGCAACGTAGAGACCGACAGGTGGACCCAGGGGTCGGGTGGCCTACAGGTGGGGCCGGCTGGCAGCCTTTGCCTTTCTGCCTTAGCATGGTGTCCTCTGGTGTCCTCTAGAACCTTCTAGTGTCCGTTTCACGGCAGATAAGCGTAATTAAATATGACATGTTGGTCCACCTTGATGGTTTTTTGGTTAAACCTTGTAGAAAATATAGATTCACCAAAACTCATGGAATTTATTTGTTTAAGCCCCTTGACCTTTGTTGGTGATCATATTTATGCCCTTATGCATGTTATATTGATAGTTAATAATGGTTATTAACTACCATCAATAGTAATACCAACAAGGCACTTCTGACACCGTTGCTGGGGATACAAACCTAGTAACAATGCTAACCAAAACAAATGTGGAATGAAAACTGTCGGTCTAGCTAAGACTACACCCCTCTATCTAAATTCACAAGCACCTTACAAAGATCCTAATTAAGCAACTATGGTGCCGGGCTAGCTATAGCTCACCTAACCAATTCTAGAAGCAAAGTCACACAAACCTATGCAACTAGTACTTCAAGCAATAGGGGAGCTCCTACTCAAACTAGTATGCAAAAGTACAAAGCCTAAGCTCACTAGCAATGCTCAATAACAAGGCTACTTAAGCCAAATTAGAGAGCTCAACTTACTTAGCTACACAAGCTAACCAATGTAACTAACAAGGCTACTCAAGCCAAATTAGTTACACAAGGGAACTACTTCTATGCTACTCAAGCAAGAAAGGTAACTAGCAAGTTACTAAAACTAAACTAGTTACAAGAGCAACTACACATGCACAATATATGAAAGTAAGTACAAGCTTGTGTAAAGGGGAATCCAAACCAACAGGAAGATGATGACATGGTGATTTTTATCGTGAGGTTTACTTGGTTGCCACCAAGCTAGTCCCTATTGTGTCGACCGCTCACTTGGTGGTTTGTGAGCTAATTGGCACCATGCTAAGACCACACATTGGGTGCCGCAAGAACCTACCCACATGTGAGGGTAACTTAATGACACACTCTACTAGAGTTGCTCTTCACGGCTCCCATGGGGTGAGCACAATACCCCTCATAAATCCTTCCCCAGAGCACCACACAATCTTCACTACTACACAAACTTTACTAGAGGTGGGCGATTTGGGTTTCCCGTGGCGGGCAAAGCCATCCGCCGCGGCCTAGAGGCCATGGTAAATCGTGGCTTAACCGCGGTGGGTGGCTTTGCCCGCCGCGGTTAACCGATTTACCGCGGCGGGCGGTGTAACGTGCCCGCTGCGATAAATATACTTTTACCATGACGGGCACGTTACACCGCCCGCCGTGGTAAATTATTTTACCGCGGTGGACACCTTTTGTGGCCCGCCGCGTTTATGTGTATTAGCCGTGGCGGGCTTTATTATTTGCCCGACTCGGTAAATTATTTCCTAAATTAAAAAAAATACAGCAGGCATATAAATTCAAATAAAATATAGCATGCATATAAATTCAAATTCAAATCCAAATCACATCCAAATTTCATAGATTAAACTTAAAAAGTATGCAGGCATTACACATGAGATAATATACATATATATACATTCATTTCATCGTTCTTTTCATCGTTAATTCATAACATTTACATATTAAAGTCATTATACATGCGCTAAGGTGTAATCCTACGGACGCATCATCATGGGCCATTTCCTCAGCCTCTCATACTCTGGTAAAATCGCTAGTGGGCTGTTCTCATGGAAGAACGTGCCCCCTTCAAGCACGCATTTGTCTAAGACAAACTTACATATGTCCACCTTTGTCTACTTGAAGCTGTGTTGGATGCTCTGCATGTCTCTTGACCAGTTCAATCCATTCTTGAGCACCCTCCAACTGCTGTTGTACTGCTTACACACCCTCAGGAACTCACAGGCGTAGAAGCCATAGGTTTGTGATCCTACCGGTTGTTTGACACACTGCATGATCGATACGCAAGCATTACAACATAGGCATTAGAATGCATATGAACGGAAAGCACAATTAAACCTTTCAAATACTTACTAGAAAGTTGCGTCTGATTTTGATGTGGTTCTTATGCTTAGCCTTAAATTTCTCTGTTCTTCGATCATAGCATTCAGGATCCTTCACGTACTCCTTATAAGCGCTATACGAAATGTACTAGTATTAGGCAGGGCATTAGAACGCATATGAGAAGATAGTTTAGTTACTTACACTCTGAGGTAATCTTCAAAGGCCTTGTACCCTTTTAAGTTTGGCACTATCAATGAATCAAATACGCGGGCCCTGCCATCCTGAGGGTAGATGATAAATGCAACCCAGTGACCCTTGAGGCCTTGGCTACGCCATTGAAACAAAATATAGGTTACGACGAGAAATAATAATACTAGCTAGCTACCCACTTATATCTATAGGCATGTCTTTGACTTACCCAAAGTGGTAGGCAGCTAGGATACACCCATTTCCCCTGATCTTCTTCATTGCTCCTAGTATGTATCTTGAAATGTTCAACTTCTCATTGTCCATCAGTTTCTTCCTGTGCGCCTCTCTCTGTCGCTTGGTCAAGTCTTTCATGGTTGGATGATTGTCATCTAGGTGGTAACCAATGATGATTCTTTGAGAAATATGCATTGGAGATAGATAGATAACATCAAGTTTTAGTTCCTTGGATATATAGGCCATCAACCTACAAGGACAAGCCATCGTGGCATATATAAGTAGTCTTGACCAATTCAAAGGCAGGTGATATGTGAAACTCGCAATTCAGCACTTACATAGAGAACAAGGTGACTTGGGCGATGTCAAGGTCTTGTTCTCGCAGTAGTCTATACATGTCGTGGAAGTCCACGGGGAGTTCTACATCGTTGTCGGGCAAGTGGAAGTACTCCGCCACAACCTTGACTAGAAAACCATGCAGGCTAGCTTTTGCCGCTTCCATGTACCAGAGATGAAACCTCCTTGTCTCCCACCTTTCTCATCGACGAGTTGGGCCTTGGTTATCATGAACTTCCCATGCTCGTAATGGCCAGGGCAGTCATCCGATTCAGGAGATAGATGGAAAGGTGATCTCGACCTGGGATAGAAATGTTAGTACCATATTATGGCAAGGAAAAGTTATTAGCAAATTATGCTCGCCACTACCATACCTTTCAAACTCAAGTGAGTATGTGAGCTGCCCTTGGTCGCCTTTAGTCTTCACCGATGGTGGAGGACAGTGGCTTGTGCTCGCAATGGCAGCAGGCGGTGTCTTGGCCCCTAGTTCCTCCGTGCCTCTCGGTGCTTTGCTCGTGCCCTTAGACGGACTGCTAGGAGGTGGAGGTAGACTTGTTGTTGGAGGAGGAGAACAAGGGTGAGGGCTTGTGCCTCCTGGTGCTTTGCTCGTGCCCTTAGACGGACTGCTGGGAGGTGGAGGTGGACTTGTTGTTGGAGGAGGAGAACGAGGGTGAGGGCTTGTGCCTCCCGGTGCTTTGCTCATGCCCTTAGACGGACTGCCGGGAGGTGGAGGTGGACTTGTTGTTGGAGGAGGAGAACAAGGGTGAGGGCTTGTGCCTCAGGGTGAGTTCCTTCCCTTGTCATCCCTGCCATTGCCTTCGTCATCACCGTTGTCATGATCTAGATCATCAAGGGGACAAGATCTGGCAACGGATGGTTGTGATGCTGGTGTCGCCGTCAACGTAGAAGTTGGTGTCAAGAGAATGATCTCTATGTCATCCTTGTTCCACAGGACTTTGGAACCCAAGGCAGCTCCAAGGATTGTTACCCCTTCTGCATTTGGATATTCCATTTCAAATTCTTCATATTCGGTCGCATACCATGTAAGTATCATGGCAGCATAGTTGGCAGGGATCTGGTCTTGGTTGAAATCTTTGATATCTTCTTTGGGGTGCATGTAACCCTCACCCACGGTCAACTTTTTCGCCCTGCCGAACGGGATCATGAGGTGGACGCGCATGGGTTCCTAGATGGCATCGATGGGGTGCCTTGGGCGATCCTCGATCATCAACAGTGGCTACCCTTGTGTCTACCCTTGTGGAACTTGAGGCATGGCCATGCTAGCCTGGCGAAGCATCTATGACCACATCGACACCATATCTGGGTCATTGCTCGTGAAGGCTTCTTTTATGGACCGGCTGATCATTTTGGCCATGCCTTGATCATAGCCCTTCTAAAAGATGCCCTCCTTGTACCTCTGCCTTGACTGGTATGTGGCAGTGTCGGATTGCCATGACTCCACTGAGTTCCAGCTCATCTTCGATGACATGCCACGGACATGGCCACGGTGCTCGGGGGTTCCCAGCACCAGGGTTAGCAAGTCCTGGCCCCTGTGAACCTCGAAGCTATCCTTGGATTTAGCAGCCTTGATGACAGCCCTCTCCACCTCCTCGAACTTGGGCTCATTGAACTTGCTCATGCCCTCCTTGAGCTTCTTTGGCTTGTGGGCATAGATGAAGTCCTTAGCCCTCAAGTCTACACCTCCTTGAGTTTCATTTGTTTGAACATAGATCACATAATATGAAAAAGAAAAAAACAACACAACAAAATATATGATGCATACATATGGTTCCATGATATTAATAATAAGTTACAACTTGTCTTGAATGGAGTCCACTACAATAAGTTACATATATGTTTCTAGGATACATATATCATTTTGGTGCAGGTGCTTTCACCGTCCTCTTCTCGCCGTCGGGGCAGGCCCACAACATCATCCTAGACTTGTTGAATCGGTCCTCGACAGCCTTGATCTTCTTTGGATGATTGGTAAAAAGCTCGAGCTCTGTGTAGTTGTTGTATTGTTTGGGACTCTACACCCCATCAGCTCCCACAATCTGCTGCTTTCCGGACACAACCACATGCCTTTTTGGGTCCTCTGCATATATATAGTAGGCCACTTGCACGACATTGGTTGCTAGTACTCATGGGTCATCTTTGTAGCTGATACTTTTGAGGTCCATGGTGGTTAGCCCATAACTGTCCACTGCAACTGCATTCGGTTTGACCCACTGGCAACGGAAGACGGTTTTGCGTAGGTTTTGGCCATAGTCAAGTTCCCATATTTCTTCGACTTGCCCATAGTATTGCCTCCTCTGGCCCATGGACTCTTCTTCGCCCCTGTATCGAACACCACAGTTCTGTGCCGAGCTCTTCTTGTCCTTGTCTTTTGTGTGGAACCTATAGCCCTGGACGTCATACCCTTGCCACGTGGTGATTTGGCTGGATGGGCCTAACACAAGCCTCTTAACAGTCTCCGTATCTTCATCAGGGCATCCTTGAAGGGGTATGTGTTGCTCTTTGAGCCACTCTATGAAATTATTCTTGTGATGGTTCTGGACCCATGCCTTCGTGCGCTGCCCATCATTAGCGGCGCAGATCTCTTCCAGGTGCTTTTCAATGTATTTCTCCATGCTCACTAACTGATGAAGGATGCTGTAATGAGCTTCTTGCACCATTCGGTTTGCCACATCGGTGCATACTTTTTGGCCTATGCACCCTGAAAGGATCAAGATGCCCAAGAGGGGGGGGGGTGAATTGGGCTAATTCTAAATTTTCTTGCAATAATCAAATCATACGGATAGCCCAATTAACCCCTTGTGCCTAGAAAAGTATTTCTATCAAATTAACGCACAAAGACTTGCAACCTATGTTCCACACTTACTCTAGCATAGCAATTCTATGAATGTAAAGACAAGTATTGAATTGCTCAAAGTAAATACTTAAAGTAAATGCTCAAAGTAAATGGAGAGAGGAACGCGGTGATGTTTTGCTGAGGTATCAGGAGAGTCACCACTCTCCACTAGTCCTTGTTGGAGCACCCGCGCAAGGGTGTAGCTCCCCCTTGATCTGCGCAAGGATCAAGTGCTCTCTACGGGTTGATTCTTCGACACTCCGTCGCGGCGAATCACCCAAAGCCGCTCACAACTTGAGTTGGGTCACCCACAAGCTCCGCCGGGTGATCACCAAGCTCCCAATCACCACCAAGCCGTCTAGGTGATGGCGATCACCAAGAGTAACAAGCACGAACTCTCACTTGACCACGCGAAGCCTAATGAGAAGATGGATGCACACTTTGCTACTCTTGATTTGCTAGTGAGGCTACTCTCTTGGATTCTCAAATCACAAACACCTCACTAGGACCTTGCTCTTCTTGACACTCACAAACGTGTTTCTCAGCTGTTGGAATGAGCAAAAGTTACTTCACACACGAGTGGAGCTTCTATTTATAAGGCAGCCTGAAAAAACGAACCGTTATGAGCTTCTGCGGGGTGACCGGACGCTCCGGTCGTGTTGACCGACGCTCCGGTCAGTTCAACCCACGAACCAGCGAAACTGTGTTGACCGGACGCTGACAGGGTCCGGTCACCACTGACCGGACGCGTCCGGTCGCATGAAACCCTCACTGGATGCTTACTGGACTCGACCGGACGCTGGATACTCAGGGTCCGGTCAGCACTGACCGGACGCGTCCGGTCACACTTTCTCAAGTCTGGACCCTTACTGGAGTCGACTGGACGCTGGCCCTCAGCGTCCGGTCACATTGACCTTCCAGCGTCCGGTCACACCAGACTTGTTCTCCTCGGTCAAATGAACTGACCGGACCCTACGGCCAGCGTCCGGTCGCACCGGAGCCAGCGTCCGGTCAGTATTTGACCCTCCATTCACTTCCAACTCTCGATCATTTGTGAATGAAGTTTGCTCCAAAGGATCTTAGGCATTCATAGGAGCTACCTAGAGCTAGTTTTAACAAGTGTGCACCACACCTAACTCACTAGACTCAACTAGGTCAAGCTACCCAGTCCATACCCCCCTTAATAGTACGGCCAAAGGAAAAACAAAGTCCTAAACTACTCTAAGTGTCTCTCCAACTCCAATCGACACTTAGAACTAGTCGTCCTTAACCTTGTCGTCAATCCTTTGAAAAACCGAAAATGATTTCCATCGTAGGGGCATGACAACCTCGATTGCCCAATCGATCTCCATTACCATGACCTAACTTAATTGCCTCTGCAAAACACACGTTAGTCATAGTAATCTTGTATTGACATTAATCACCGAAATCCAACTAGGGGCCTAGATGCTTTCAATCTCCCCCTTTTTGGTGATTGATGACAATACCACCTCGAGTATGTGAAAGAGTGAGGTTTTTGATGGGCTTGATTCATATAAGCTTTTGTCGATAAGAACAAAAGAGTTAAGCAAGCTTATATGACCCAAGCCAACTCAATGTACTCAAAGGATGTGAATTAAGCATGAGTACGATTATCAAAGCTCATTTGCATCGGAGTATAAACGCGGAAGCAAAAGCAAATGAGCATTACACAAGTGATATGACATATAGATAATGCAAAGTAGAAATCACACATGTCATATATCACAATCACGTAGATAGCACTATCACATATATATAATGGTATGCATGAAAGTAAACACACGAATGCATAAGTAATAGTGTATCACACAAATAAAACTCCAAATGTATATAATAAGCTAATACTAGATAACTAGCTCCCCCTAAATGTAGCTCCCCCTGAGACTACATACTCGAACTCCCTCTCCCCCTTTGGCGTCAAACACCAAAACCTAAGGATCGGTCGGCGGGGCTGCAGCGGACGAGCCAGGCGCTGAAGTGCGTGGAGCAAGCTAGGAACTGAGCGCCATCATCATCTGACCCTGAGCTCTGAACTGACTGACCCTCTGTGGCAGGAAGTGTCGCTAAAGCGGTCTGGGTCTGAGCTGGGGCTGGTGCTGCCTATGAAGCTGCTAGTATGTCTGTCGTAGGATCTGACGAGGCGACAGACGAGGGGAGCCTCTGAGTAGTCACAGCGACTAGGGGCTGCTGTAGATGGACCGGCGGTATGCATGTGAGGCGGAGTAGGCATGCCGATCAACTCGCTGAAGGATGCTCCAAGACTCCTGGAGACTGACAGTGTTAGGCACTGAATAGCGAGGAAGACTGCTCTGGTGTGAAACCCGTCTGAAGTGGAGTGAACTGCGGGGCTACCACGGGTGAGGCTAACCACTAGGACACCTGTACAAGAGGTGAAGCAAACTGAGCTGGAGGCTGTCCCTGACCCTGAAGCCCGCTGGGCTGTATAGCTGGAGTCATCGTGGTGGAAGCAGGCTGAGCAAGCTGGGGCGAAGTCTGTGGCTGTGGGGCCCCAAGAGCTGTCACTACGTGCTGCATGAAACCCATAAGCTGCTGCTACAAGAGTATCTGCTGCTGATGCATCTGCTGCTGCTGCTGCTGCATGGCCTGCTGCTGCCTCTGGAACTCGTCCTGTCGAGTCTGAAAACTGGGCAAAAGTAGCAGCTATCTCCTGTGCCTGTCTATCCTGGGTCTGCTGCATCCGCTCAAGAATAGCAATGAGAGCGGGGTCTGTCTGCGGAGCAGGTGGAGCAGAACTAGAGCTACCGGCCTCTGCATCGTGTCTGCGTGGAGGCATCTGAGGAATAGGCAGGTAGTCGTCGTCAGAACTGTCACTGTACTCGCTCACCTCCTGCTGTGCCTCTAGCTCCTCCTCCTCAGTGGCTGCAATCCCTCTGATGATCTCATCCTGCTGAGCAGCGGACTCTGGAACATCGGGACGACGGCTAGGCTGTCTGGGTGCCTGAGGAGTGGTGTGTCTGATCCTCTGTGACAGGTTGTAAGCTGGGAACTCTGTGGTGGCACCTGTATACTCATCCATCATACCAGGGGGCTTATCAAGCACTACTCTAGCGGATGAGGAACGTGATCCTAGTGAGCATAGGGAAGCTGCCTGCGACCCTTGAATCCCTCAGCTATAGTATCCTCCATCTCTGAAAGAAGGAGGTCCCAGATATCAAATACTGTCTGCTGCATCAGGGCATTGAGAAGCCAGAGCTATAAGCGAGTCAGGCCCTCCCTGTATCCCAACCTAGGGAAGCAGTGTCCTCCTGATGATGGCCTCTAGCACTCTCGCTGTAGGAGTCAAGTCACTGGGGTTCCTGCTCGACCCCTCACCAAAGGGCTCCTTGAAGCAATGTCGCACTAAATCTGTAGGGGGCACCTGCCCTCCATGAGGACGCCTGGGAGGCTCCTGCTGTCCATAACAAACCTCATGCATCTTGACAGGCTGCTCCTGTAGCCTCAGTATCTCTCTGGCCCTGCCACTCGTCACTCTGTAGTCTTTGCCTCTGAAAGCAAAGTGAATGAATCTGTGATGTGGATCGATGAAGAGTGAAGCATAAAACTGACGAACCCAAGATGGTACATATATCCCCGTCCGTCCAATCAAATCTGTCAGTCCTGGCAAATATGATAAGTAAGGCCGAATGTGCTCTCCGGCGGCTGCCACAATAGACTCTATCCGACAGACTCTCTGAGATCTGAACACTGCCCCACTGTTGAGATAAGCATTGTAGAAATCTTCCTGCAGTGGCGTGTAGAAACCCTCAGCTGCTCTCTCATCCCTCCTTGGAGGAAACCAAACCTCAAACTCTACAAATCGCAGCTGCTGAACCTGTCTGGCTAGTGGCGGCCCTCAAGTCAAGAGTGCACCACTAGAGGTGGACCCTGTGGTCTAGGTGGAGGACGTGATCCCCTCCGCTGTGTCAGCTGGCCTCGGCGAGACTGGTACACTGGTCCATCCAGAGCGGCGAAGCTAGGGTGCCGGCTCTGTCTCCTCGGCCTCCTGAGTCTGCTGTGCCTGCTCGCCCTCCTGAGTCTGCTGAACTGGCTCCTGCTCTGCTGACAGGCCTTCCTCAATGGCAACCCGTCGTCCTGCAAACGTGGCAGTCCTAGCTAGGACTACCGTGACGACGCTCAACCTCCTCAATCGTAGCTCTGACTGCTGGTGAAACCGGCTGATCTGCAATGACAACTCCGCTACGGGCACCACCTCTCTCGGCATGCTCTGCGGCCTCTGCAACAGCTGCTGCTCTCGCTGTCTCTGCGTCGGGGTACTTCCGCTTCTTGGATGTCACCTGCTTGGTTGACTTGCCCTTAGATCCGGCTGGCTGGCGAGGCGGGGGCCTCCGATCATCATCACCTGGGCCACCACCAACAGTTCTTGGTGCGAGCCATCTGAACTGACAAGATGATGAACTGCCGCTGATGAAGATCAACTGTCAAACTGCCGCTTTCGAGGCTTGGCCTCGGTCCGTACTCGCTGAGCTTGGCCCCGAGTTATCTGACAACTGACACACGAAACTCAGCGGCACGACACGCTGCACGATAGAATAGATGGATATACAAATAAATACAATATTTCTAATAGATGCGAAACCCTAATAGAGAAAGCAATGTAGATGCGAACTTGAATCGAATGGCTTTCTACCTGACTGAACAGCGATCCGAGAAAAGATGAGATGTCAGGCAGGGGGATCCTCGGAACCGAGCTAGGGTTAGGGTATTCGAAGCACTACGAGGAATTTGCTGTGGATCAGTGACAATGATGAAATTCGGGTTGCAGCGCAAAAGATGAGTAGCCTGATGAATCGGCAGAAAAAGGGCTTACCAAGGGTTAGGGCTAGATGACTCCTAGCAAGAGGCAGAGCAGGGGCGTGGACAGGGCGACTCCGGCGAGCTACGGCGGCGCGCGGCTGGCGAGGGGGCCAAGCAGCGGTGGCGTGCATGGCTAGGGGCACAGAGCTCAGGCTACGTGGCTAGGCTACGGCGGCAGCGCCGTGCTGGATGGCGGCGTTGGCGCGAGCTAGTGCTGGCAGCGGTGGCGCGCGGGAAGGCTCGGGCGGAGCTAGCTGGGCGGCGGCGTGGCGAGGCTATGGCGGCATGATTTGGCGGCGGCTCGGGCTAGGGCATCGGTGGGATGCGGCGGCGCTTGGAGGCTATTTGGATTAGGTCAAAGAGAAACAAGCCCGAAGGCGCGGTTAAATGAGGATCCCGAACGCGACAGAGAAGGAAACGGAAAAGAGTCCTAAAACTGCTGCGAGATCCACTGACCGGACGCTCCTGGTCGTAGCGACCGGACACTACCACCCAGCGTCCGGTCGATTCCAGAGAGGTCCAAATCCTCTAGAATCGGGACCGGACGCGTCCGGTGGTCCATGACCGGACGCAGGCAGGGTCCGGTCAGTACAACTTGTGCAACCTTCGATCGACCGGACGCTGGATCCCCTCCTGACCGGACGCACAGACACAGCGTCCGGTCACTCCATCGGCAGCAGTTCACCTCCTGTGAACTGACCGGACGCTGGACAGCAGCGTCCGGTGCAGCGTCCGGTGCACCTTTTCCAGCAAATCTTCAAACTTCCTTCTCGCTGCCTGTTCCCAATCAAGTCCCAACTTGAATAAGATCCAAATAAACACCAATTGGGACTGATGTGAGTGACCTCTCTCAAACCCTCATATTTCTCAAAATATTTTGCCTTAGGCTATAATTCTTTTTAAGAAAATAGGCAACAAGAGGGCAAATGGAACAAAACGACAAAACAACATTCATGCATATGCAATACTTGTAAGTAAATCTAGTTGCTTGTCAAGTTTGATCCAAGGTTAAGCTTCTTCACACGCTTTTCGGCGGTTATCTTAACCATGTTAGACAAGCCCTATATGCATTGCCACAAATTAAGCATGTTGTATATTACAATGAATGCAAGGGACAACACAAGCTCAATTTTTAGTGAAGTTACTAAAATCAAGTACATTGAGCTCATTCCGCAATCTACAAAATGTAGCCTCATCTAGCGGTTTAGTGAAGATATCCGCTAATTGATCTTCGGATCTTACACCTTCTAGTGATATATCATTTTTAGCCACATGATCTCTTAGAAAGTGATGGCGGATATCTATATGCTTGGTGCGAGAGTGTTGAACCGGATTATTTGCAAGTTTTACCGCACTTTCATTGTCGCACAAAAGAGGTACTTTCTCTAGAACTACTCCATAGTCTAGCAAAGTTTGTTTCATGTATAATATTTGTGCACAACAAGCACCCGCGGCAATGTATTCCGCTTCGGCGGTGGACAAAGCCACACTATTTTGTTTCTTGGAGGACCAAGACACAAGTGATCTACCAAGCAAGTGGCACCCTCCGGATGTGCTCTTTCTATCAACTTTGCATCCGGCGTAATCCGAATCGGAATAGCCAATTAATTCAAATAAAGCTCCTTTGGGATACCAAAGGCCAATGCTTGGTGTGTGCTTAAGATACCTAAGGATTCTTTTTATGGCAATTAAATGTGTTTCCTTAGGACTAGCTTGAAATCTAGCACACATACACACACTAAACATGATGTCGGGCCTAGATGCGGTTAAATATAACAAGCTACCAATCATAGAACGGTAGAGAGTTTGATCAACCGGGTTACCTCCCTCATCTAGGTCGAGATGTCCATTGGTAGGCATTGGTGTCTTGATTGGCTTACATTCATCCATCTTGAATCTCTTGAGAAGATCTTTTGTGTATTTCTCTTGAGAGATGAAGATGCCTTCTTTCATTTGCTTGACTTGAAAACCAAGAAAGAATGTAAGCTCACCAATCATTGACATCTCGAACTCCTTCGACATCAATTCACCAAATTCTTTGCATGAGTCTTCATTTGATGATCCAAAGATGATATCATCAACATATACTTGACAAATGAAGATATGCCCATCAAGCTTCTTGGTGAATAGTGTAGTGTCGACCTTCCCAATGGTGAAGCCCTTCTCAATGAGGAAGTCCCGAAGGCGCTCATACCAAGCTCTTGGGGCTTGCTTAAGCCCATATAGTGCCTTGGACAACCTATAAACATGATTAGGATATCTAGGGTCTTCAAACCCAGGAGGTTGATCAACATAGACTAGTTCATTAATAAAGCCATTTAAGAATGCACTTTTCACATCCATTTGATATAGTTTCATTTCATGATGTGATGCATATGCAAGTAGGATACGAATGGCTTCTAATCTTGCAACCGGTGCAAAGGTCTCTCCAAAATCCAAGCCTTCAACTTGAGAGAACCCCTTTGCAACTAGTCTTGCCTTGTTCCTCACAACAACACCTTGATCATCTTGCTTGTTGCGGAACACCCACTTCGTTCCAATGACTCTTGCACCTTTTGGTCGCTCTTCAAGAGTCCAAACTTCATTGCGAGTGAAGTTGTTCAACTCTTCATGCATGGCATTGATCCAATCCGGATCTTTAAGAGCTTCTTCTACCTTGGTAGGCTCATAGCAAGAGACAAAAGAGTGATGAGCAATAAATGAAGTAAGTTTTTGAGATCGAGTCATTACACCCTTTGATGGACTCCCTATGATGAGATCTTGTGGATGATCTTGTAGGAGAGGTGTATTTCTTCTATTGACCACTTGAGGAGGAGGTTGTGGAGCATCAACATCTTGTGCTTGTACCACCATTTGCTCATGGGAGATATGAGTATCTTCATTTTCCTACTCTCCCATCTTTTTCACCATCTTGTGGTACATTTGATGAAGAAGGTTGGTTAATGACTTGTACATCATCTTCATCATCTTTTGGCTTGATGTCTCCCACCTGGAATATTCTTCATAGCCTCCCTCAATGGTTCATCACCTACATCATCAAGATTCTCATGTGCTCCTTGGGAGCCGTTAGATTCATCAAATTCCACATCATATGTTTCTTCAACCAAGCCGGTGGCATGATTAAATACTCTATATGCTTTGGACTTCAATGAGTAACCAACAAGAAAACCTATATCACAACGTCTTTGAAACTTCCCTAGGTGTTGTCCGCTTCTTGTAGATGTAGCACTTGCAACCAAACACCCTAAAGAAGGAGACGTCCGGCTTCTTCCCATTGAGCAACTCATACGGTGTCTTGACAAGGAACTTTTGAAGAAATAGGCGGTTGGATGCATAACATGCGGTGTTGATTGCTTCCGCCCATAGAGCTTCGGGGGTGTTGTACTCATCTAGCATTGTCCTTGCAAGAGTGATCAAAGTCCGGTTCTTCCTCTCAACTACACCATTTTGTTGAGGAGTATAGGTTGCGGAGACTTCATGTTTGATTCCAACTTCATCACAATAAGCTTCTATGTTTGTGTTGTCAAACTCTTTGCCATTGTCACTTCTTATCTTCTTGAGCTTCACTTCAAATTCATTTTGAGCTCTCTTGGCAAACTTCTTGAAACAAGATGCAACTTCGGATTTGTCATGAAGGAAGAACACCCATGTATACCTTGAATAGTCATCCACAATCACAAGACAATAGAGATTTCCTCCCAAACTCTTGTATGTTGTTGGTCCAAATAAATCCATGTGTAGGAGTTCTAGCACTCTTGTGGTTGACATGAAAGCTTTGGTTGGATGAGTGTTTGCAACTTGCTTGCCGGCTTGACATGCACTACAAAGCTTGTCCTTCTCAAACTTCACATCCTTCAACCCTCTCACCAAATCATTCTTCATAAGCTTCTTGAGTGAGCTCATCCCAACATGAGCAAGTCTTCTATGCCATAGCCACCCAAGTGTTGTTTTGGTGAATAGGCAAGTCTTCAAGTTTGCATCTTCGGAGGTGAAGTCAACTAGATATAAGTTGTTGTATCTAAATCCATTGAATATCACTTGATTGTCATCTACCTTGGATACAACAACCTCCTTCTCGGTGAATAAGCATTGAAAGCCAAGATCACACAATTGCCCAACGGATAGCAAGTTGAAGCTCAATGAAGCAACATAGAGTACATTGGAGATGGAATGATCATTTGATATTGCCACTTTGCCCAATCCTTTAACCTTGCCCTTTGAATTATCTCCAAATGTTATTTTCTCTTGTCCATCTACCTCTTCATCTAGTGAGGTGAACATACGAGGATCACCGGTCATATGTTGAGTGCAACCACTATCAATAACCCAATGACTTCCACCGGTCTTGTAGTTCACCTACACACAAGAGATTCAAGCTTTAGGGATCCAAACTTGTTGAGGGCCCTTCACCTTCTCAACAAGTGACTTAGCCACCCAAATCTTCTTAGGCCTACTCTTGTTGGGGGGTCCTAAGAACATGACTTTCATCTTTCCACTAGAATCTTTTCTAAGCATGTAGTGAGCATTGAAAGCAAAGGGTCTAGCATGCTTGGGCAAGGGTTGTGGTGGTGGAGTTTGACACTCATGAGCAAAGTGGCCTTCTTGTCCACACTCAAAGCATCTCTTTGGCTTTAGCTTTGGCTTTGATTGTTGGTGTTGAGCTTGAGCCTTCATCTTCTCTACACTTGCCATATATCCAATGCCACTTCTATCCATCTTCATGATGGTATTCATGAGTAGCTCACTTTGGAGATGCTTGCCTCTAGCAAACTTGCTCAATCCCACCTTGAGATGCTCTTTCTCCATCTTGAGCTTCTTGTTCTCTTCCTTGAGAATATCATTGTTCTTCTCTTCCTTGAGTTTCTTGTTTTCTTCTTTGAGCTTCTCATTCTCAAGGATCAACTCTTTGTCATGATCAAGAGTTTCTAGCACAATGGTGTTGTGACTTTTCATCTCTTCAAGATCTTTCATGAGCTTCTCATTGTCACTCTTGAGCTTGACATACTCATCATAGTCATTGCACTCAACCACTTGCTTGCCTTTGCTACTAGATCCATGCTCAATGCTCTCATCAATTAAATCATCACATGATGTAGCTATATCAATCTTAACAACATGGTTAGTAGCATCATGTGGCTCATTTGGTAGAATTCTTGAGCAATAACAAGAGTATCATGATTAATCTTAAGAGTAGTGTATTCATCTTTTAGCTTGTTGTGACTAGTGATAAGCTCATTGTGCACCCACTCAAGTTTATCATGTTTATCTTTAAGCTCTTTCTTAGAAGATTTGAGCTCCTTGAGTTTGGATGATATAGAATCATTTGTTTCTTTGAGCTCATCATTAGCCTTTTCCAATGTATCACACTTAGCTAAGAGTGAATCATTTTTAGCATCAAGTTTTTCATTTGTAGCTCTACTCTTTCTAATGATCTTAGTGTATTTTCTTAGTATTTTGACAAGATCATCATATGTAGGCTGAATCATCATCGCTATCGCTATCATCATCACTAGCTTGCTCATCATCACTACTATCATCACTCTTAGTTACCTTGAGTTCACCCTTGGCCATAAGACATAGGTGTGTAGAGGATGATGGCGATGGTGGCGGTGAGGATGCAAGATCAATAGCAATGGTGGCCACCTTCTCATTGTCACTATCATCATCGGATGATCCACTTGATGAATCAATGTCCGTGAGCCAATCACCGACAATGTAGGCCTTGCCACTCTTCTTCTTCTTGTAGAAGTCCCTCTTTTTGCCATCTCTCTTCTTGTATGGCTTGTTCTTTTTCTTCTCATCTTCATCTTCATTGCTTGAATCATCTTTCTTGCCCTTGTTCTTGAATTTGTCTTTCTTGGGCTTTGTACATTGATGAGCTAGATGGCCAAGTTCACCACAATTGTAGCAATCCATCTCGGAGATTGGCTTTCTTCTTGAGCTAGTGAAGAACTTCTTCTTCTTGCCAGTCAAACTTGATGCCACTCTTGTTTAGCTTCTTTAGCATCTTGGCAGTCTTCTTCACCATGAGAGCAAGGCTTTCTTCATCATCTTCATCACTTGAGCTCTCATACTCAAGTCTTGCTTTGCCCTTATCTTGGCTAGCTTTGAATGCTAAGTCCTTCTCTTTCTTCTTTGTAGAGGATGAGCCATCTTGTGGGGTGATGTGCATGTACATCTCATGAGCATTGATCTTTCCCAAGATTTGTGTCGGTGTAGCGGTGGAAAGATCACCTTGGTGTAGCACGGTCACAATATGGCCTATATTTGTCAATGGGAAGGACACTCAAAATCTTTCTCACAACGTCGGATGGTGACATTTGAGTAAGTCCAAGCCCATTGACTTCCTCTACAAGAACATTTAAACGAGAATACATTTCATTAGCACTTTCTTTGGGAAGCATCTCAAAAGAATTTAGCTTTTTAATCACAAGATGATAGCGTTCCTCACGCTCACTCTTGGTTCCCTCATGGAGCGCACAAACGTCCGACCATAGTGCATGGGCGTCTTTGTGGTTCCTTACATGATTGAACACATCTTTGCAAAGGCCTCTAAAGATGGTGTTGCGAGCCTTTGCATTCCATTTTTCATAGTTCACTTCATCGCCTTGAAGTTGTGCGGCATTCTTAGGTGTTGGGAACCCTTGAGAGGCGGCTCTAAGAATTCCAACGTCTAGAGCTTCTAGGTATGCCTCCATGCGAATTTTCCAATATGGAAAATCATCTCCATCAAAGATAGGAGGAGGTCCATCCCCAGTGAGACATCTTGCTCTAAGCGATTAAGCTTAAAAACGTGAGCACGAGGCTCTGATACCAATTGAAAGGATCAAGATGCCCAAGAGGGGGGGGGGTGAATTGGGCTAATTCTAAATTTTCTTGCAATAATCAAATCCTACGGATAGCCCAATTAACCCCTTGTGCCTAGAAAAGTGTTTTTATCAAATTAACGCACAAAAGACTTGCAACCTATGTTCCACACTTACTCTAGCATAGCAATTCTATGAATGTAAAGACAAGTATTGAATTGCTCAAAGTAAATACTTAAAGTAAATGCTCAAAGTAAATGGAGAGAGGAACGTGGTGATGTTTTGCCGAGGTATCGGAGAGTCGCCACTCTCCACTAGTCCTCAGTTGGAGCACCCGTGCAAGGGTGTAGCTCCCCCTTGATCCAGCGCAAGGATCAAGTGCTCTCTATGGGTTGATTCTTCGACACTCCAGTCGTGGCGAATCACCCAAAGCCGCTCACAACTTGAGTTGGGTCACCCACAAGCTCCGCCGGGTGATCACCAAGCTCCCAATCACCACCAAGCCATCTAGGTGATGGCGAATCACCAAGAGTAACAAGCACGAAACTCTCACTTGACCACGCGAAGCCTAGTGAGAAGATGGATGCACACTTTGCTACTCTTGATTTGCTAGTGAGGCGACTCTCTTGGATTCTCAAATCACAAACACCTGACTAGGACCTTGCTCTTCTTGACACTCACAAACGTGTTTCTTAGCTGTTGGAATGAGCAAAAGTTACTCCACACACGAGTGGAGCTTCTATTTATAAGGCAGCCTGAAAAACGAACCGTTATGAGCTTCTGTGGGGTGACCAGATGCTCCGGTCGTGTTGACCGAACACTCCGGTCAGTTCAACCCGCGAACCAGCGAAACTGTGTTGACCAGACGCTGACAGGGTCCGGTCACCACTGACCGGACGCGTCCGGTCGCATGAAACCCTCACTGGATGCTTACTGGACTCGACCGGACGCTAGATACTCAGGGTCTAGTTAGCACTGATCGGACGCGTCTGGTCACACTTTCTCAAGTCTGGACCCTTACTGGAGTTGACCGGATGCTGGCCCTCAGCGTCCGGTCACATTGACCTTCCAGCGTCCAGTCACACCAGACTTGTTCTCCTCGGTCAAATGAACTGACCGGACCCTATGGCCAGCGTCCGGTCGCATCGGAGCCAGCGTTCGGTCAGTATTTGACCCTCCATTCACTTCCAACTCTCGATCATTTGTGAATGAAGTTTGCTCCAAAGGATCTTAGGCATTCATAGGAGCTACCTAGAGCTAGTTTTAACAAGTGTGCACCACACCTAACTCACTAGACTCAACTAGGTCAAGCTACCCATCCATACCCCCCTTAATAGTACGGCCAAAGGAAAAACAAAGTCCTAAACTACTCTAAGTGTCTCTCCAACTCCAATCGACACTTAGAACTAGTCGTCCTTAACCTTGTCGTCAATCCTTTGAAAAACCTGAAACGATTTCCATTGTAGGGGCATGACAACCTCGATTGCCCAATCGATCTCCATTACCATGACCTAACTTAATTGCCTCTGCAAAACACACGTTAGTCATAGTAAACTTGTATTGACATTAATCACCGAAATCCAACTAGGGGCCTAGATGCTTTCACACCCCATTCCCTGAGGTTTTGCCTTCGTGGTGATGGACTAGGTAGCCCAATCACCCTCCCATCTCTTATGTACCTCATGCACCAGTTCACTGGCCTCCTCCAGTTGTGTACTGCCTCGATCATAGAGCCCTTCGGGTAAGCGCGGTTATGGACGTATCTATTGAGGGTGGACATGAACCGCTCGTACTGTCCACATCTGGTGTAGGTACACGGGGCCCAGTTGATGGATCTGATCGAACCATATGCATCATTAGGTGTAGCATAATATCAAAGTAAGATGGTGGAAAGCACATCTCGAGCTGGCAAAGGGTCTCCACAATGAACTCCTTCAGGGCAGGCAGCTCAGCCTTATCAATGACCTTCTAGGTGATGCGGTTAAAGAAGTATGACATCCGTGTGATGACCATCTTCACGTACTCTGGACTGGATAGCCCTAATCGTAATTGGTAGGAACACCGTCAGCATGACGTGGCAGTCAGTGTGAGTTGTAGCCGATCATTATGACGGTATTTCTTGGAGACCTAGGCTCTTGATGTTGGAAGAGAAACCAGTCGGCACCTTGATACCCCTAAGCAACTTAAGAAAAGCCATCCTCTCGTCTTGCGTTAGGTTGCAGGCTACACCCTGGATATCGACTTTACCATTCTGAGGTGGTCCCGGGTGAAGGTCCGGCCTGATGCCCTAGATTGACAAGATCCGTCCGTGACTTGATACCATCCTTTGTCTTGCCCTTGATGTCCAACAGGACACTGATCAGTGCTTTCGAAGACATTTTTCTCTAGGTGCATGCAGTCGATGGCATGGGGTGTATTCAGTGTTTTCCAATACGATAGGTACTTGAAGAAAATTGACTTCTTCTTGAAAGGAACGGCGACGAGGACTCCCTCCGTCTGGTCCTGCTTTCGCTTCCTTATCTGCTTGGGCCCCTCTTTAGGCGACTTCTTCTTCTTCTTCTTTCCAAACTCCACCTGATCCATGTCCTTGACCATCTCATACACCTTTGTCCCCCAACTAGTCTACGTCGTTTGATCACGCTGTGGCTCATCCTGATTGTCAAAGTATTTGTTCATAATACTTCTTCTATACCTGTGATTTTTGGCGAGGAACCATCTGTGCCTCGTGTACACCATCTTATTGGATCCCTTAAGGTAAGTGTAGCAGGTCTCGTCAATGCAAATTATGCAGCCAGTCTTCCCTTTGATCTACCCCGACTGTGAGAAGAGACCGGGGTAATCGGTGATGGTGACAAAGATGATTGCTTTTAGTGTGAACTTCTCCTTGCGGGGATGCATCCACCATCTGGACCCCAACATCAAATAGTATCTTCATTTCCTCCATGAATGGCTCTAAGAACACATCTATATCGTTGCCTGGGCTGCTTCGGTCCTGGAGATAAGCATGGTCAGCATAAGGTACCTATGCTTCTGACATAGATGGGGAGGTAGGTTGTACATGGTGAGCACGATGGGCCAAGTGCTCTGCGAGCTGCTAAGCTCACCGAACGGGTTCATCCCGTCGGTACTTAGCGCGAACCTAACATGCCTGGGCTCCTTGCCAAACTCTAGGTAGGCCTCATCAAAATCCTTCCACTGCTTGCCATCGGATGGGTGTCGTAGCTTGCCATCGTCTTTTAGGCGGTCAGCTGATGCATGCCAGGACATGAGCTTGGCATCGTCCGGTGCACTGCAGACGATCAGTCACGGGCAGGTACCACACCGACAATGCTAGACTTTTTCTATGCGTGTAACCCTCTTCTTCATCGTCCTGCTGAGACGAGATCTGTTTGGCCACACTGCTCTTCTTTGCCCCCTTCTTGTTCTTCTTCCGACCACCTCGCAAGCCTCCCTCATCTTCTGCATCCACGAGACAACCAACATTTTTCTTGTACCGACTAAAGCCAGTAGTATGGACAACTCATCAAATTCTCATACTCATTGCCCCAATATAGGATGCATTGGTTAGGGCATGCATCAAACTTTCTAAGCTTCATCGCCACTGGCCGGATCAGCTTCTTGGCCCAATAAGTATTGGTGGGCACCTTGTTAGCCATTGGGTACGTGGTGGCAAGGTAGCTTAACAACTCATTGAAGCTAGTGTGAGACCAACCATGACGAGCCTTCAACATCAACCTATGGAGGTTAAAATGGAGCGCCGTGCACTCCTTTGGACAATCGCCGCCGTCCTTATAGAGAGGATCAACTGCCACCTGCTTCAACTCTCTAAAATTCTCCAACCACTTTGGGCAACCCAACACAACGTTGTCTTCATCGAAGTGTTTGACTAGATCTTCAACAAGCTGCACATCCTCAGGTTGACTCATAGTATCCTGACCATCACCACCATCGCCAGCTTCAGTCGGCCATGTCTTGCATTAGATCATCCACCATGATGTAATCATGACAACTTGTTGTCACTGTTGGCTGGCACAAGCTGCTGCTGAAGGATCTTTATTCACCTGGTGGTGCTGTCGTCGTCGGCAGTCGAAGAGCTCACTCCAGATGCACCGCCACTCGCACCAACTCTTTCACCGTGAAATGTCCAGACTGTGTAGCCCTCGATGAAACCATACATGATCAAATGAGTTTGCACCTCACTGTCTCGATGGGCTTTTCAGGTTCTTGCAACGAGAACATGGACATATGGTTGTCATCCGCTTCAGTCTCTCACGGTGAGCTTTACCAACCGCAATAAACTTCCTTAATTGAAAGAGGTACCACGGATCATTCACTCTATCGATCTGGTACATCCATTCTGATCTATCCATCATATCTGTGAACATTATCCGTCACAATCAACATTAAATAAAGAAGAATTAGGAGAAATTGATGATTTTTACTGTCCAAAATCATGAAAAAGAGAGGAAATGACGATGTGAAAGATGAAGCATGCATCTATGATGAATCTAAAGTTAAAGAAATACATGACATCATTTTTTCCTATTAAAATAGATCTAGATCTAGATCTAGAGAGAACTCTAGGTGATGGAAATAGAGAGAGAGGATGGAAGGAGAGAGGGAGAGCCTTTATGAACCTCTTATGATGTCCTCCTCCCTCAAATCCAAGCCCTTCAACTCAAATCAAAAGTTTCCTCAAATTTTAGGGCAAAGCCTCCCCCATGAGTTTTGAGAGAGGAAGACCCGTGGAGAAGATGAAGGGGTTGTGCTGTGTATTTGTACAGGCTTTACCAGCGGCGGGCAAGATAAAACGCCCTGCCTCAGTAAATCAACTCTTTACCGCGGCGGGCAGTTTAAAGAGCCCACCATGGTAAATCGTATTAACCGTGGTGGGCGATTCATACCACCCGCCGTGGTAAATAACAATTTCCTAGCGATGGGCAGGTAAGGTGGCCCGCCGTGGTAAACCAATTTCCCATAGCGGGCGCCTCGGCTGGCCGGCCTCAGGTGGCCGGCCACCGGTTAACCGTGGCAGGGCAAAAGAGGTGCCCGCCACGGAGCGCATTTTGGCCACGCTGTGCTAAATTGATTCCTATAGTAGTGCTTCTTGCGTGCTTTACAATGGAGAACTTGCCACCAAACCATCTAGGAGGTGGCAACCTCCAAGAGTAACAAGCTCCACCAGCTTGTAACTTGATGACCTAGTGCCACTCTTACAATCTCTCAATGCAATGCACTAGAATTACTCACTAGCTATCAATTTGCAATCTAACAAGCACAAGTGAGTTAGAGGGCTCCTAACCACTCTCAAGCATAGGACACTATGTCCCCCAAGGTACTCAATCTTAGGCCAAGCCCGAGCACCCCATCTATTTATAGCCCAAGGGCCAAATGGTGCCGTTGCTCAAATGCCTAGCTTCTGGGGCTCCAGACCGAGCCTCTAGACCCTGGTTCCGGACCATGAATAGTAGGGTCCGAACCATAGGATGCAGCCACGTGTCCCTCCATTCGAATGCCGACTGTTGAAGCTCAAGGCTACTTCAACTGCGCGCAAAACCTTCAGGACCAGACGTGCCTCTCTCCTACGGACCAGACTCGTCTGCTACTCTGATCGGACTCACTGCTCGTAGAGTCCAGTCATGAATAAAGACATCCAGAGAGCATTAATTCACTCTAGGACTCAGTCTAGATGCACCATCTAGACCCAACTAGGGTCCAATCTGACTGATCCTGCTACGCCAACGCGTCACGCGCCAACTTCGCTACTACAGTCGCTCAACCAGACTCTCGGCATAGGGTCCGGTCCTGCTTGACACCTGGGTCCAAAGCCACTGTGAGCCACTACACCGCTGCTGCTCTGAACACTCAGACCTAGACTGCCAACCTAGGTCCGGTCCCCTAAGTCTGGAGCACCACAGTGCCATGCTCTAGCTTTGGTTTGCCACTGGACCTACTGCAAGAGGTCTGGACGCTCCCTACGCTAGGGTTTGGTCCCCCTGAGCACCTCCTTTTATTCTACAAGTTGATCCACTTCAACTCCAACTACTTCTCCTTTACAAATGTGCCAACACTACCAAGTATACAACACGTGTAGCATTTTACAAACATTTTTCAAAGGATTCGTCACTTATTTCACCACGCCACTCGATCCTAGAAATGATGCAAAGTTAGATCACTCGAGTAGCACTAGATGATCGATATGCAAACAAGTTTGCCCCTCTTTATAGTATGGCCATCTATCCTAAACCCGGTCAAGCACTTCTCTACACAACCTTTGACCGGCTGAAAATGAAATGCCCTACAAATATACCTTTGCCTTGCGCATTCCATTTCATCTCCTCCATTATTGACAACACATGCACCAACCATATCACAAATGATATGATCCACTTGATATCATCACATGACCTTGTTGGTTCATCGATCTTGACTTCACTTGCTTTTTACCATTGCCTTCAGTCCATCGGCGCCAAGTCTTGCTCAAACTTCACCACCACACAGTCCATCTCCAAAGCCTCCAACCTTTTGCAACCGGTCCATCAAGCCAATTCTTGTCTTGATCTACTCCACCTTAGTCACATGACTCAATGTCATGTCTCATATGCAATGAGCTCCTTCATCACATGTGTGAGCCTTGCAACAAATCCAAGCCATCTTCACCATCATGGCATGAGTTGCTCACACATGTGTATCTGTGGACTAATCACCTTGTATTTCATATTTAAACACATTAGTCCACCTAGGTTGTCACTCGATTAAAAAAACCAAACTAGGGACCTTTCATGACCCCAACCAAATAGAGCCGTTAGTCCCCTTGGTGGGCTCTCTACGCACCAACCAGACCAGACTTTGGAGGGTGGTCTAGACCATTCTGCCTAGGTCTAGGTTCCTCCAATGGTCTCTGACTAGATGACTATTTAAATTGTCCATTTAGGGCACCTCAGTGGCTGACAGTGGGCCAGCCAATCGGACCGAACCATTGATAGTCCAAAGCCTCCGGACTAGACACAGTCTGGAGCAATCCTGTAGGGTCGAGATGGTAGACTAGAGGGGGTGAATAGTCCTTTCTAAAATTAATTGCACTGGCTAATCGAAACAAATGTGGAATTGAAACTATCGGTCTAGCCAAGACTACACCCCTCTATGTAAGTTCACAAACACTTTATAAAAGATCATAATTAGGCAACAAAGGTGTCAGGGCTAGCTAGAGCTCACCTAATCAATGCTAGAAGCAAGGTCACACAAACCTATTGTAACACCCCAGGTGTTTGTCACCAGTTAAGCAATGGGGTTAAACTCAACCATGGCATGTTAAGTGGTGATGGAGATGTTACGTCAAACATATGAAAATGAGCCACCACTTAAACTTGGACCATGCACCATTGCTTACATGCTGCCCTTTCTAAAAAGTATGCTTGGGTAATGCTAGATGTACTTGTTTCTGTCTCGCATCAATATCCATCTATATTGATCCATGGAAAAGTTTTGTGAAGTTTGGAATCAAGAAGTCACATGAAATGACAAGTTATGTCCTTGCCTAAATTATTTTATAAAGTGAATGGAATTCTAGATTGTCAACCAAACCTTGAAACCTTGCCCAAATGACTCTAATTGAACTCTACAACAAAAGTCATGAAGGGTTCGTGTTGAGCGGAGGACAAGAAAATACCTCAATCGGTCTAAAACTTGGATTTAAGCTTTACCGTGATGCTACTTTGACCTATGTTGACCAATCACTTATAGTGCTTGCATGGAGTTGCACCTTAAATAAAAGTTGAAGTTTGAGTAGAGTAGAACAAACTTTGTTTTTGGACCAAGAGCCAGATCAACTTAGAACTAAGGTGAATCGAGGCTCAAACGTTGAATCCATAGCTGTTTTTGGTACTTAGAATTTTTTCTAAGTCTAGAATTCATCGTCGACTCATCATCGACATTGGCATTCCGCGTTCTCCAAATTTTGTTAATCAACTTGACTTGACCCCAAAATAAAAGTTGGATCTAAGTTCATGGAAAAGAGCATGTAAAAAGATGGTACCAGTTTGGCCTCATTTTCACCATCAATTTGAATGTTTGCCTGTCGCTGTCAACACGGTGACACTAGCAGTTTGTGGCTTAATTACCCGCTGATGAAGAGATCTAATGACCATACAACCTTAATCAAAGCTGGAGAGTAATCTGAGTTGAGCAAACTTTGTTTTACGCCCATGGACTAAATCGGCCCGTAGCAGGCCCAATTTGGATGTCCACCTCGCCCACTCCGGTGCCTGCCACCTGTTCATTGGAATGCCGACGTGGCCACCGTGCATGGACGCCGCGCCCCCATCCTTGCCATGCGCCCTGCCCTCTCCTCGCCATGGTGTCAAGCGCTCGAGCCCCTCTTGGCTTCCCTCACTCTTTCCCTGCCCCTCCCACTCGCTCTCACTCTCTGACCGCGACCGCCATGGCCGAGCTCCGAGCTCGCCGGTGCCTCGGCCGTTTTCCCCTCTGTTAGCCCCCTCGCTCCTCACGAGCACAACCATCAGCTTCGCCTCCCTCGCCTACACTCCGTGCTCATGCTCGCCGTCCAAAACCATGCTGGAAGCATCACAGACGCCGGCCGCCGTCGCCTCTGACTGCCACTACACGTGGCTGGGCCACCTCGGGCCGCCTCCCGGCCATCCGAGACCACCAGAGGGTGCGTGCGGGCATCCCTTGTGCTTCGTTGCCCCTTCTCCGCCGTTGACGAGCACCCCCATGGCCGGCCCCAACTTCCTCTGCTCCAAAATCCCGCCAGGGACCTTGGGTTAAAATTCAAAGGAAAGGAGGGGCCCAAATGCATAGCCTATGACTCATATGAATAGTGCCATTGAGGACCTTTTGCAGGAAATCAGCTGAACTTTGGAAAATCGTAGTAAATTGTAGAAAAATCGTAAAATAGTAAATGATGACTTTTTCGAATCCTTGTGAAGCTATCTATGTGGTAGATCTATAATATTGCACAATTTAGTTTAAATATTTTGCTGTAAAAATAGATTTATGCAGTTAGGTTTTTTATACTAGTTGTGTCTTGTCTTTTTCATAACTATAGTTGTTGTGCTCAAATAATTGTGAAATTTTGGTGGAGTGCTACTAAGGTTATTCTTGATGTCTGGTAAAAATTTCAATATTTTAGGCTTGATAGTTTAAGATCTATAAAAATAACAAATTCCTGTATTGCTTTGCTCCTATTCTAAATAGTCCTACATGTTTGAATTAATTGGCTTAGTTAAGTTATGAATCATGACTTTATGATAATACATGAGTTGTAGTACTTTTATTAAGATTTTCAAAAAGCTAAATATCATGATTTTTGGTTAAGTAGATCTTGAGTTATACTTACTTAAATCTCTGTGGCTTGTTTCTGCCCAAACCCAGAGAGGGTCTCTTTGTTCTTATTGTGGGGCCTTCTTAATTGTAGAATTAGCTTTAGGTGTTTACAAAAAAGTTGTTTAGAATTTGCTAATATTTCCAAAAAGTCTAGAACCACATTTATTGGACATGTTATAACTCTATTTATAGCTGTTTAAAGTGGACTGTCAGTTTCTGTCCATGTTTTAGACTAGAGATGCATTTATTGGATTAATTGGCCTTGTTATCTATAGAATCATCTTAGATGATAATAAGAAAGTTAGTAGATAACTCACTTAACCATCTAATGTTAAATTTTCATGGCATTTGGCCAAATATTTTGTGAGTTATGACTGTTCTAAGTTGGTCATCAGAAATTATAGTTCTCTGGAATTTCTGGACCAGATTTGATAAATGTGACTGTTTGACCCTTTTAACTTGGGAATCTTTCTGGGATGATTAAATATGAATTGTATAAAATTTCATAATATTTCCAAATTGTCTTGTTTCATGTCATTTGGATTTGTAAATCTCCAGTTATTGTCAGTTTACTATGCTACAGTATAGTCCCAGTTTGGCTGAAATATGAATGCTTGTGTGAATGCTTTGTAGCATTGTTCTTGTTAATTGTTTAGGTGCTAGGTCCTTAACGGAAGATGAGCAATTGCATATTAGGTTGTATAAACTTGGTAAGTTAAAGTGATTTGAATAAACTTAAGTAAATTAATATGTCATGCCTGATGTACTTGCTATCTCTATGTTGGACTTGATGTGAATAGCTTGCTCTCTAAGTACTCATGTCATGTGGTGTAGCCTTGTGCTTGTCTTTAATGTTTTTATGTGATGCATCTTTTAGTACCATTCTCCGCATTCATGTACTTGCATCGTGCATCTCAATTAGGTACGCTAGATGAACCACATGCCGGATGGGATGTTGGAACCGAACCCAAAGACGGTGTATGGTGGACCTATCCCGAAGATGGAAGGACTGGACAAGTGCTAGGTTGAGAGATGCTCACCAGGTGAGTGTCGTCTAACAAACACTGACCTAGTGTTGGATCATAGGCAAGCCCCGGAGCATTCTAAGTCTCTTATGTTTTTACAAATATCTTGAGTATCTTTTATTGTTGATGATGCATTAAGTATAGGAATTGGTTGGAACCAATTGTTGCATTATATCCTTACCTTGTCCAGATAAAATCCTATGAATCCTAATTAAGTGTAGGATCGAATGATGCTTAGCTATGCTTAGATCGGTAGAAGTCAGGGTGATTTCCTGTCACCTGTGAGATGTAGGATGAGCTCTTGTCACAGGTTGGCTATATTTGCTATCATGGAAAAGAACCATGTGTTAATAATGAAAAGCGACCTAGACGGGATGACAGTAGTGCTAGCAACAAGGCATGGAGGTCTTGGGTGTGAATCTATCCCTGTCTGTGTCAGTTTAAGGACCGATTTCACTGTACGTCCTCATGTCATGTTAAACACAGCCTAACACTTAGCTGGCTGGATAAGTCATTCCGACCGCGAAGCCTAGTAGTTCGACTCAGGCCAGGAACCGGGGGGACGTGCGCATTCTGGAGGCAGTAATGATGTGCTTGGGGACATTGGCATGAGTCCAAGGGGTCAGGTGTTTAAAAGTCCTGCACTTCCTGGCAGAGTGTCACTCTTGAGAATGCGGCACTGTCTGGACCCACGACTTTTCTTTGTTTTCTCCTGAGTTGTACCAAATGTGACTTGATTGCGACCCTGACGGGGGAAGTAGGGTTTGTGTTAGGAATACCCCTCCAGCTGGATAGGAATCGATTTGAATCATCGTCTCTCTCAGATAGTGAGAACTTGACTGAGCAGCGGCAACGTAGATTCACTAAATTTAAAGATATGGTTAAATGGTGGTGATGATGATGATGATAATGATAATGAGCCATGAAATACCTAATATGGTTATTATTGTTTGCAACTTAATCAAGTGATTGATTAGTACAGGTGCTAATATAGATGGCAGGAAATGGCTAAAAGTCACTGCTAGTACAGGTTAATAATGCTAATGATTACTCAAGCTTTTATGCAAAGAGGTTGTCCAACAAGATCCACTGATAAAGCCTTATATAATCCTTGGTGTCACTTTATTTTTGGTTTATGACGGGTAAGTTTAGCTGAGTACATTCGAGTACTCAGGGTTTATCCCACCATGTTGCAAGTGAGGTTCTCGGCCTGTTGAAGATGGTGGCTAAGCGCCGGTGGGCTCGGTGATTCTATATTTACTTCTCATCTATATGCTTTTGTCTAAGGATGTCACTTATGCTAGCAATGTATTTGGAACTTATATTAATGTAATCATTTGAAAGCTATGTTGTTTTCACTTAGCAGTTTTGAAACCCAAACTTGTACTATTATTTGTGAACCCATTTGTAATATTATTTTCACTGCAACCCTACATATGTGATGTGTATTTGCTTAATCAAGCGATCTTGGTTGTGATGTTGATTTACTGAGGCCCTTTGTGACACTCGGTGGACTACCGGGTTTATATAAGTGAAAGTATGTGCGCGTCAACGTGCTAAATGGGGACATCTATATTTGATCTTGTATAAATTGGGCGGTTCTATTACACCTATGCAACTAGCTAGTACTCAAGCAACTAGGGGAGCTCCTACACAATCTAGTAAGCAAAAGCAACAAAGCTCCTAAGCTCACTACCAATGCTCAATAACAAGACTACTATTGGTTGTCTTTACCGATCAAATCCAACAGCCAGTTAAGACACAAAAAGAGGAGAAATAAGCAATCTTAAACACATGTATTTACTATTAACCAAGTTCCACATGTATTTGGAGAACATTATTTTGTAGGTCACAAACACAAATATAAGGAATAATTCACCGAATGGCGCTTTTCGACGTTGATTTGCGCAAAGGAACAAGGGAGACACCCATCAAATCAACTCAACCAGGGCAAAACCCCACTGGGGAAGCAATCCTGGTGTAGCGCATGGCCTACTAGGCGAAGGCGGTGGCGAGAGGCCACAGTCAAGGGGTGGCCTGATCCCTTGCCAACGCTGCTCAGTCCCTCCTTCGACAGGTGGTGGCATGCTTCCATGCTATGGCGGTGGGAGCCAGTCCTCGTGCCAATTATAGCTCATAGCACCAGCCTTGACACTATATAAATAGAGGGGTATCCCCTCTCTAAACACACTTCACTTGAGCAATACCTCACTCTCTCTAGTTCTCTTTACCTTTTAGTAGTTGTATTAGAGCAAGGCAAAACTACCTTGGAGAGCTTGGCTCCTTGGAAGAAGTGACCTTTGGGTATGAATAGAAATATGAGTTCTTCCAAAGTCATGCTCTTATCTTACATTTATAGTCATACTTATGAACTAGAGTATAGTTGTTATGTTATGATCTTGATATATGAACTAGTGTATAGTTTGTGTGTCATGAGAATAGCCTACACAACTTTATGCTTAACAATTCATATAACTTATATAATTGGAATTAGAGCAAAGTTGAGGTGGCGGATCATCGTGCCGTTAGGTGTGCCCAAGTTCTCTATTGTAATTCCTTTCAAGTACCTTGTTTTCAGCCTTGAATTCTCCTGAGTTTTGAATAAGATTGTTTTGATATAAGGATTTACTCTAAACTTGAAACTCGTGGGTAGCATATGATATGAGAAGGCCTAAGCTGCTGTTCATCTTATTGTGACACCAAAGTTCTAGAGATTTATCTTTTAAAAACACAAAAATGCTACATGAAGAGTTCCTGTATGACAAAGCTTGAATTCCCACTAGAGCCACACATGTTATTTAGGCTAGGAAAACTTCCACATATATGCTGCTTACTTTTGCATTGAGTTTTGTCAAGCTTTGTTGACCCTTATGAGAGATTTGTCACGCTCTTAAAATCAAGAACAGGTACACACCACCCACATATGCACTACTCCTACACTAGGGGTAGGTGCAGAAACATGCCTTCCATCTAGATCCACCCAAAAATGTTTTACTCATACACTCGGAGTGTCACACAAAAACATGCTTGATAGGTTCTCCATCCACCAAATAAATGCTCCAAGTTCTTGTTGCTATCTCTCAAAAGTTTTGTTGCGGAAAAGAGACATGGGGCTATGCAGAAGTTATTCATAAAAAAGAAAAAAAGAAGTTGAAAAAAGGACACAAAAGTGTCCAAGATATTTAAAACAATGGGTACTCAGATGCCCGCCTGAAAAAAAAGAAAGAGAGATGAATAAGATAGCCCTTGTTCTCTAGCAAATGTTTCCAAGTTTCAAAAGAGAGATATGTTTTCAAGGAGCAAAGTAGAATTATAGGTTAGCCACCATATATATCCACACACATGCACATCTTGATTTGATTGTATGACTCAATTCTCTTTGGATCCATTGTTTGACTTTACAATATATGCATTGCAAGTATGCTCTAGCTTTCTCCCTACCAATGAACTCCACATAAGCCTTAGTGGTAGGAAGAGAAAAAGTCATAATATCTTTATTGCCTTGGTAAGGATCCATAAATACCACATATATTGAGAGACTTGAGAGTGTCATACAATGGAATCTCTGAGTTATATTTTGAAAACTTATAAAAACTCCGAAACAATGGTTGAACAAAGAACTTGAGACATATTGCTTGACTTGATCATTCTATCTTTCAATTGCTCAAGACCCAAGTGAAGGCTAGGAATCCCCATGGTTGAAGGTAATATGGGTAAGTTTGAAAGTCAGATCAGTTTATTCTAATCCTGGAGGAGAATTCTTGATTAAACTGCCTGTGTACTTTTGAGTCATGGAACAATTGTAGCAACTCCTAATCCATTGCTGAGTTTAGCTTTGCTCAGGGACCGACAAAGGTTAAGCTTGGGGGAGCTTGTTGACGGTCACTAACATCAATTATAAACCATCAACATAACCTACATTTATATTTAATTCCATCACCAAACATAGGTATAAGGGTTTAAACTAATGAATTCCACTGAGCTTTGGTAAATATATGTATGTAGGAGGATTTATCCAAAAAATAGCTCTCAGGACCACTATCATACACTCCAAGCAAGCAAACCGACGACAACAAGTGATTCAACCCGCGAAAACTATGAAAGACAACTCTAGAAGGTTCCAAAAGACACCACGCCTGAAGCTTGGGCCAAATGGCCATGAAAGTGGGCCGGCTGACCTAGCCCATAGGCCGACTGGCCTGTCACGGAGCCCGCTCACCCTACGCCACCTCGTACTCGTTCCTTTGATCTACACCATTGATTTTAAGGCTATTTTAGGTTGGTTTATCCAACGGTGGTCGAGGGAGTTGACGTGGATCGATGATGTGGCGATTCCTTGCCCCCTACTCCACCTCGATTCCTTGTCCCCTACTCCACCTTGGCCTATATATAGCAGCCCCTACCCCCCTCCCTAGAGGCTATCCTAAAACCCTAATTCATATCCTCCTCATTAGGATTAGAGCCAGCTCTCAAGATGTAGAAGTAGAATAGCTCTAGTTGAGAGTTAGGGAGAGTTGAGCCATGCTCGAGTTCTGGAGAAATCTTCAGAGGTTGGGTATATTTTTTATCTTACCTTTGCAAGACTTATGCTTTAATATAGTTATCTTCTCTATTCACTTTTATGCCTTTCATGTGTATGGTTAGTATAGTTATCATATCTTAGCATGGGATCTTTGCTCGCATCGAGTGCTCTAGTTATTATATGTGATTAGAGTAGTAATTAATAGTGTAGACGCGGTGTCTAGACTATGAGTTACCTGAGATTGCACCCTACCCCATAGATAGTTGTGGTAGCCCCAGGTGGTGATAGCCCTGACTGACCGACGTAGTCCACCACGTTTGGGTTAGTGTTTGTAGGACCATAGTCAGAGCTTCCTAGTCCTTTTCTCATCCCTTTCTGTGGCTAGTGTTCTGATGTCCCAAAGTGCTATTGTGTGGGATCGCTATATTTACCCATTAGTTAGTTCTACCCTATAGAACCAAAGTAATAGAGAAGTATTTAGGAACCTTGAACTTAACTGTTGTCCTCTCAACTTAGCTAGACTGCTCATTTATGGAATTCTCTTATGTGTGTTATTATTCATAACTCTTATCATAAACAACACTTACCCCCACTTTAGTTTAGTTAGTATACTAGTTAGTAGATACATGATAGTGAACTATCAACTTCTTTAACCATTGTTTCCCTGTGGATAAATACGATACTCTAGAATACTCCTGGGTGAAAGATATAACTGGTATCCAGTGCGCTTGTGGATTTATCTATGTGTATTTAACAATACGAACAATAATTTGTATGATCATTAACTAATATTTGTATGACTATACTAGACCAATGCCTACTCGACCTTGGATTATTCTTTTATTCTTTCTTTTCTATTTTATCCTTTGAGGTAATGCCAAGTGTGTGTCCACTATCTTGAAATCATCGTATTTACTCCTGTTATAAACATTGGTGTAATTGCAAGCATTATTATTCAAGTTCATATCCATACTAGACTCTTAATCAAATGCCTTCCTTTGGGAAAACATAAATAACAATACCCTGAATACTTTTGGGTGAAATGCTACAATGATAGCTCCGTGCGCTTGCAGATAAATATCTAAAATTGTTAAGGAACTATCAAAGCTATTACTTAGTGGCATTGCTAATTATTAGAGATGATGCTAAGAAATACCAACAAGCACTTCTGGCGCTGTTGCTAGGGATACAAACCTAGTAGCTATGCTAAGAAGTGCCAACAAGTGTTTCTAGCACCGTTGCCGGGGAAGGCATATTGATTAAAGAATCTAGTAGGACATGTTCATGATAATATGCATGTAAGGTAGCCTTTGTATATGTAGGCTAACTTTGCTTGTTTTCTCCTGTTGTGGATGAAAATAGGATAGTGTATGACCAGCTACGAACTTCCAGAAAACTACATCAAAAATCCAGAGGCACTACTAAGGAGGAAACAGTCTCAGTGCCGCTTCTTCTTCTGCTACTCTTCCGACAGTAGAACCAGTCACCCCCGCACCATTCGCTACTCCAATCATGGCCAAGACCCTCCATGACTACTCCACCCCCGCTATTGCCAATGTGCCCATTGGGCCCGCTGTTAACATTAGGGGATGGGAAGTTCGAGCTCCATACCAGCCTCATCACAATGGTGCAAGGCAAACCAATTCCATGGTTTGCCAAGCGAGGATGTGAATGCACATCTTCAACACTTCCTCGAGTTGTGCGGCATGATCGTCATCAAGGACGTTGCACCTGAGAGCATCAGGCTCCGCTTGTTTCCCTTCTCCCTCTTAGGGGAGGGCGAAACTATGGTTCTACAAGGAAAAGGAAGCTGTCAAGATGTTGGATCAATTGTTCCATGGCATTCCTTGCCAAGTTCTTCCCCATGGGCAAAACCAATACCCTTAGGGGACAAATTTCAAACTTTCAGCAAAGCTCTATGGAAACCATTCCTAAGGCATGGGAGAGGCTGCATGATTGATGACGTGGCAATTCCTTTCCCCCTACTCCACTTTGATTCCTTGCCCCCTACTCCACCTTGGCCTATATATAGCAGCCCCTACCCTCCTCCCTGGAGGCTATCCTAAAACCCTAATTCATATCCTCCTCATCAGGATCAGAGCTAGCTCTTAAGATGTAGAAGTAGAATGGCTCTAGTCAAGAGTTAGGGAGAGTTGAGCCATGCTCGAGTTCTAGAGAAATCTTCGGAGGTTAGGTATATTTTTGTATCTTACCTTTGCAAGACTTATGCTTGCGTAGATTGGAGAAAAAGGTCGATGTCATAAGAATTCAAATCACATCTCAAGTGACAAATACAGACGCTGCACTACTCACAAATTCCATATGTGAGTCATGGTAAGTATGATCGAGAAAGGTGAGATAGTCTTGCTCTTGGACTTTAAACTTAATGAGTAGTTTTCTCTAAATTTTTGCATTCCACTGCACGTTTACTTTGAATAATCCATGCATCCACTCCATTTAGTTTAAATTCTCTCATATCAAATCTACAACATATTTGGTTCCTTCCATACATTCATGCCACTTGCATCTTTTATTAAAAAAAATCTCTCACCATGATCATGCTCTTTCATCTCTATTTGAATAAATATCTATAATGCTTTAATATTACCTTTTGTTTACTATAGTATGTTTAGGTTTGGAAGTATCTTTATACATCTTTTAAAGTAAGCATGGTGCTTAGTTTAAATCAAGAGGTGTGTGACCTTATGTCCCAAGGCTTTTTAAATTAAGCATGGTGCTTAGGTTAAAATGCCTTCCTTAATCAAATTAGACATGGAGTTTAGTTTGGTTATTGAATTAAAACTTGCTGTAGTAGATACTGGTTATTTTGTTGGACTAACCCCTATAGAAAACTCTCAAACTAAAATTGGGGAGGTATTGAGATAAATTCACACCAGGAGATGAAGGAAGGCATATGAATTCCAAAAACTTTGCACAAAGAAGACCCAGCTCATTCTTCATGGAAGGAAGAACTACGAGTATCAAGGTTTAGTCACTTATCTTTGTTGCAAGTTATCTTAAGCCTTGAATCAAGCTAGAATGTAGCCAACACATAAAGTTTGTTAATAAAAAAAATCTATGCTAAAGCAATCCTAAAACTATCCTTTCATTAGCATAGAGGAAAACTACAAAAGTTATGGACAACAACCCGTAATGCAAATTTGTTTCATTCCCTTGGGTATGTGTCCACTAACATTTTGTAGAAAAAATGAGTATAAGCTATGCCTATTCATGGTATGAACCTTGCAAATCCTAGAAATCACCACTATAGCTATAGAAGTGGACGAACATATCGACTAGGCTATGAGCAACATCAAAGACAACCTAGCATTGAGCCTTTCCAAGACTCAAGCTAGGATGCTGATGAGAAGCAGGATGAAACCCACCTTGTATTAGCCAGAATATGCTTGCTTTCATCATCTTCGAAGGGACTAGCTCACGCATTGGCAACAAGGACCAAGACAATGAGAGGCCACTACATCATGGCGTGCATCATTGTGTCAACAAGCATCAGCAATCAATGAGGTCTATTGACGGTGTCTCGTAAGGATGCAAATGACCATGGACGTGAGACGACATCCCTTAGTCATTGGAGATGAAGCTTTCATGCAGTACCAATGAAGTTCCTTCTTTGACCATCAAGATGGCTGGCGTATCGCCAACAAACAAAGAAGAACAACTCTCCTGCCACGCTGTTAGACAATCAAGGAGGAACTTGAGTTTGCATCACTAATGAACCCCAACTCGTCAACCAAGAATCAACAAAAATCAAGAAGGGTTGATGGAAGAAGAGCATGCAACTATCTGCATCCTCATCTCTAGGATCATATGGTGCAAAGAAAAGCTAAAAGCAAGGGAGAGGTCCTGCTCAATGGACCTAAAACCATGAGTTCTCGCCGACAGTGATGAGTGACGTAAAGGTCCAAGTGAGGGGAGGAAGGCTGACTTTTCTACTAGTAGATACAACCCTACTCTTCTTCCTCCTAGGCTCCCGTCGCTCTAACATGCTGGTTTGCAATCCCTCTGCTCAATATTGCTTTGTTTCTACAAGTTTGAATATGTTTACAAATTTCATATATGAAATTCAAACTTAAGATATAAATTAAAATCAATCCTTTCGAGAAGAAGTTTTTGCAACAATTGAGGCACATTATTTAAAACATGGGATAAAGATTCTATGCTAATTAAAATGTTAAAACCAATTCTGCTATAGCATAGAAGATGACCTTTAGTTCTATGACAACACTATCCTTGTTTCAAATTATTTGTGCATCCCTTTAGGTATGTGTTGTCCACTAATCTTTTGCAGGAATGAAACAATGAATGGAGCAGAAGGTCCAAACAAAATGCCAAGATTCACAAAAGAAAGAAGAAAAAGATGGCATCATAAAAGAATGAGAAAGGAGTGCGATATAGGAGACAAGATGCTCATGAACAGCTCAAGCAAGGAAAGCTTCAAAACAGGAAGAAAGGATCACCACAGTCATCTACCTTCATCACATGGTGTCATCACGCTCCAATTATGAAGGTAACATCTTAAGGTAAGTGGTCATTATTTAGAAAGCTTCCCTTTGATCTTGGTATTCACATAAATGAAGAAACAAACATGTTTGAGTTACAACTTTGCTTGATCCAACCTGATTAACTCAACATGTCTTGTTCCTTAAGCTTGTTCATAGCACCACTTTCTTGATCTCATAGTCTTAATCAAATGAGCTCAAATATTGCATATCTTATCTTTGGAAGATGATAGTCATAATCATGTAAGGTTTGATACATTATAGACAGTCCTTCCATAGGTTAAGCAACTCCACTCTTATTTACAAATGTATTCAAATGCCACATTAATACTCATCCTTCTGATCTTATCACCCATGTTGTAAGAATGAATGCACATAACATCAACTGTAACATGATTCGATGTGCCTAGGCTAGAAAAAAATAATAAATAAAATTTTGGTTCTGTTGGTGTCTTCCTACTAACATAACCCATGCACTTGATCTCTACCTTGTCTTTATGAGCAGAACACACTTCGAGCAAAGTGTGGGGGAGTTGATCCCCCAAATTCTATAAGTGAAAGTTCTGAATCGACAATAATGATGTACACAAGATGTCGGTAGGTTCTACTACTAATGCCTAAACAAGGAGGGAGAACAAGTCAAGAAAGATGAACTTGTTAGACTAAAATCAAATTTAAAACCAAGACAGGTTTGACAAAAGAAGGTGGCATCACCATTGGAAGCTCCACTACTTAGA
Source organism: Miscanthus floridulus (assembly GCF_019320115.1). Lineage (NCBI taxonomy): Eukaryota > Viridiplantae > Streptophyta > Magnoliopsida > Poales > Poaceae > Miscanthus > Miscanthus floridulus. The sequence goes on along the minus strand of NC_089587.1, from coordinate 143,670,143 downwards.
GGTGCCACCTCAAGAATCCTCATCTTCAAGAGCAAACTGAGGTAAAATGCACTTCCACAGCTACCAAGGGCAAGATCATGAAGCAACCTCAAGTGGGCATTAGGGAGGACGTATGTCTTTCTCTAGACGAGGATATTATGACTCTTAGGAGGCCTTCCACCGCTTCAACAATAGACTCACAACCATTGAAGAGACAAATGCTACCATACAAGGTACGTTACACAATCACACATAATGGCAGGTAAGCATGGGACAAGAGATGGCCAGCCTCCAGCAACAACAGCAATAGCAAAATCAAAATTGGAGGCTCTATTCTAGCACCTCCATATTCGGCCACCTCGTTGAGCAACCACGTCAACAACTAGCTTGGGGGGAGGAGCATCCCCCATGTATCCAGTTAAGTATCTCTTTTCCCTTATTATTTTTACTATTCTTAGTTCACTTTATATATCTAAAAGAAAGATGAATAACTAAAACAAAATAAAAATTATCTTTATAGAAATATTTATAGTTATAATGCATGAACTAAAAATGAAAACAAAATAAAAATAGTGTGTCTTGTTTGCTTTAATTTCTTTTAAGAGCTAAATAATTAAAAAGGGACTCTGAAGATAATCTCCTAAAATGGAAATAATGAATAGTTTCTATGTTGTAATTCCTTTCAAGTACCTAGTTTTCAGCCTTGAATTCTCCTAACTTTTGGATAAGATTGTTTTGATATAAGGATTTACTCTAAACTTGAAACTCGTGGGTAGCATATGATATGAGAAGGTCTGAGCTGCTGTTTATCTTGTTGTGACACCAAAGTTCTAGAGATTTATCTTTTAAAAACACAAAAATGCTACATAATGAGTTCCTATATGACAAAGCTTGAATTCCCACCAGAGCCACACATGTTATTTAGGCTAGGAAAACTTCCACATATATGCTACTTACTTTTGCATTGAGTTTTGTCAAGCTTTGTTGACCCTTATGAGAGATTTGTCATGCTCTTAAAATCAAGATCACGTACACACCACCCACATATGCACTACTCCTACACTAGGGGTAGGCGCAGAAACATGCCTTCCATCTAGATCCACCCAAAAATGTTTTACTCCTACACTAGGAGTGAACACAAAAACATGCTTGATAGGTTTTCCATCCACCAAATAAATGCTCCAAGTTCTTGTTGCTATCTCTCAAAAGTTTTGTTGCAGAAAAGAGACATGGGGCTATGCAGAAGTTATTCATAAAATAAGGAAAAAAAGAAGTTGAAAAAATGGACACAAAAGTGTCCGAGATATTTAAAACAATAGGTACTCAAATGCCCGCCTAAAAAAAGAAAGAGAGATGAATAAGATAGCCCTTGTTCTCTAGCAAATGTTTCTAAGTTTCGAAAGAGAGATATGTTTTCAAGGAGCAAAGTAGAATTATAGGTTAGCCACCATATATATCCACACACATGCACATCTTGATTTGATTGTATGACTCAACTCTCTTTGGATCCATTGTTTGACTTTACAATATATGCATTGCAGGTATGCTCTAGCTTTCTCCCTACCTATGAACTCCACATAAGCCTTAGTGGTAGGAAGAGAAAAAGGCATAACATCTTTATTGCCTTGGTAAGGATCCACAAATACCACATATATTGAGAGACTTGAGAGTGTCATACATTGGAATCTCTGAGTTTTATTTTGAAAACTTATAAAAACTCTGAAAACAATGGTTGAACAAAGAACTTGAGACATAGTGCTTGACTTGATCATTCTATCTTTCAATTGCTCAAGACCTAAGTGAAGGCTAAGAATCCCCATGGTTGAAGGTAATATGGGTAAGTTTGAAAGTCAGATCAGTTTATTCTAATCCGGAGGAGAATTCTTGATTGAACGTCTGTATACTTTTGAGGCGTGGAACATTGTAGCAACTCCTAATCCATTGCTGAGTTTAGCTTTGCTCATGGATTGGCAAAGGTTAAGCTTGGGGGAACTTGTTGACAGTCACTAACATCAATTATAAACTATCAACATAACCTGCATTTATATTTAATTCCATCACCAAACATAGGTATAAGGGTTTAAACAAATGAATTCAATGAGCTTTGGTAAATATTTGTATGCAGGAGGATTTATCCAAAAAATAGCTCTTGGGACCACTATCATACACTCCAAGCAAGCAAACCAACGACAACAAGTGATTCAACCCGCGAAAACTATGAAAGACAACTCTAGAAGGTTCTAGAAGACACCACGCCAAAGCTTGGGCCAAACGGCCATGAAAGTGGGCCAGCTGGCCCAACCCATAGGTCAGCCAGCCTTGTCACGGAGCCTACTCGCCCTCGACCACCTCGTACTCCTTCCTACGATCTACACCATTGATTTTAAGACGGTTTTAGGTCGGTTTATACAACGGTGGTCGAGGGAGTTAACGCGGATCGATGATATAGCGATTCCTTGCCACCTACTCCACCTCGATTCCTTTGTCCCCTACTCCACCTTGGCCTATATATAGCAGCCCCTACCCCCCTCCCTAGAGGCTATCCTAAAACCCTAATTCATATCCTCCTCATCAGGATCAGAGCTAGCTCTCAAGATGTAGAAGTAGAATAGCTCTAGTTGAGAGTTAGGGAGAGTTGAGCCATGCTTGAAGTCTGGAGAAATCTTCGGAGGTCAGGTATATTTTTGTATCTTACCTTTGCAAGACTTATGCTTTTATATAGTTATCTTCTCTATTTACTTTTATGCCTTTCATGTGTATGGTTAGTATAGTTATCATATCTTAGCATGGGATATCGCTCGCATTGAGTGCTCTAGTTATTATATGTGATTAGAGTAGTAAATAATAGTGTAGACACGGTGTCTAGACTATGAGTTACCTAAGATTACACCCAACCCCATGGACAGTTGTGGTATCCCTAGGTGATGACAGCCTTGATGGCCGACGTAGTCCACCATGTTTGGGTTGGTGTTTGTAGGACCATAGTCGGAGCTTCCTAGTCCTTTTCTCATCCCTTTCTATGGCTATTGTTCCGATGTCCCAAAGTGCTATTTTGTGTGATCGCTATATTTACCCATTAGTTAGTTCTACCCTATAGAACCAAAGTAATAGAGAAGTATTTAGGAACTTTGAACTTAACCATTGTCCTTTCAACTTAGCTAGACTGCTCATTTATGGAATTCTCTTATGTGTGTTATTATTCATAACTCTTATCATAAACAACACTTACCCCCACTTTAGTTCAGTTGGTATACTAGTTAGTAGATACATGATAGTGAACAATCAACTTCTTCAACCATTGTTTCCTAGTGGATAAATACGATACCTGAGAATACTCCTAGGGTGAATGGTACAACGGTATCCATGTGCTTGCGGATTTATCTGTGTGTGTTTAAAAATACCAACAATAATTTGTATGATCATTAACTAATATTTGTATGACTATACTAGACCAATGCCTACTCGACCTTAGATTATTCTTTTATTCTTTCTTTTCTATTTTATCCTTTGAGGAATGCCAAGTGTGTGTCCACTATCTTGAAATCATCATATTTACTCCTGTTATAAACATTGGTGTAATTGCAAGCATTATTATTCAAGATTCATATCCATACTAGACTCTTAATCAAATGCCTTCCTTTGGGAAAACATAAATAATGATACCCTGAATACTTCAGGTGAAATGCTACAATGATAGCTCCGTGCGCTTGTGGATAAATATCTAAAATTGTTAAGGAACTATCAAAGCTATTACTTAGTGGCATTGCTAATTTTTAGTGATGACGCTAAGAAATACCAACAAGCACTTCTGGCACTGTTGCTAGGGATACAAACCTAGTAGCTACGCTAAGAAGTGCTAAGAAGCATTTCTGGCGCTGTTGCCGGGGAAGGCAAATTGATTAAAGAATCTAGTAGGACATTTTCATGATAATATGCATGTAAGGTAGCCTTTGTTTATGCAGGCTAACTTTGCTTGTTTTCTCCTATTGTGGATGAAAACTAGGATAGTGTATGATCGGTTACAAACTACCAGAAAACTACATAAAAAATCTAGAGGCACTCCTAAGGAAGAAACGGTCTCGTGCTGCTTCTTCTTCTACTACTCTTCTGATAGTCGAACTAGTCACCCCCGCACCATCCGCTACTCTAATCATGGCCAAGACCCTCCGCGACTACTCCACGCCCTGCTGTTGCCAACGTGCCCATTGGGCCCGCTATTAACATTGATGATGGGAACTTTGAGCTCCGTACTGGCCTCATCATGATGGTGTAGGCAAACCAATTCCATGGTTTGCCAAGCAAGGACGCGAATGCACAGTCTCCAACACTTCCTCAAGTTGTGTGACATGATCATCATCAAGGACGTCGCACCTAAGAGCATTAGGCTCTGCTTGTTTCCCTTCTCCCTCTTGGGGAGGGCAAAACTATGGTTCTACAAGGCAAAAGGAAGATGTCAAGACGTGGGACAAATGTTCTGCAGCATTCCTCGCCAAGTTTTTTCCCATGGGCAAAACCAATGCCCTAACGGGATGGATTTTGAACTTCCAGCAAAGCTCTATGGAAACCATTCCCGAGGCATGGGAGAGGCTATAGGACTACATCCAAGCATGCCCACACTATGGAATTGAAAACTGGTTAGTGCTCCAAAGTTTTTATGATGGATTAATGCCCATGTCTATGGGCCACCTCAATTCTGCTGCTAGAGGCATTTTCCTTTCCCTCACCATTGATGGAGCCATGGCTCTCATCAATAAAATGGTGTCAAATCAAAGTTAGGGGGAGGAAAAGAAAACACAAAAAGGAATGCATACAGTGAATGAGATGGATATGCTTTCCGCAAAAAACAGATTTATTGATGAAAAGACTAGAGGAACGGGCCCAAGATAATGACACCACGATGGGCATGGTCTAGGCCATGGACTCACACATGACGTGTGAGATCTGTGGGAACATTGGCCATTCGGGGAATGATTGCCCTCGAAACCCATGAAGAAGCTGCCTTCATCAACAATGGGTTTCACCAACCAGGTAATAACGAGTGGAATAACCGATCTTGTCCCGCAAGGTAATTCAAACTACAACTCCAATTTCAATTCGAATCAACCTTCTTTGAAAGACTTGGTACTAGGCCAAGCAAAAATAAATGAAAGTTTGACCAAGAAGCTCACAACTAATGATAAAATTCTAGAAAATATAAATTCTCAAATTGAAGGATTAACATCTGCATTTAAGAATCAAATGAGCTTCAATAAAATGGTTGAAACACAATTAGCTCAAATTACTGCTGCTATACCTATTTCTGATTCGTGAAAGATTCCAGGGCAACCTAAAACTTCTCTCAAATTTATTAAAATGGTCTCAACTGAGGTTCGGTAAGCCTCTATGTCGGGTGAACTATCATTATCTCCGAGATCCACCATTCATTGCCAAGAAAGAAGATCCTGGCCACCCAACAATCACATGCTCGATCGGCCCAAAAGTCTTTGACAACGCTTTCTGCGACCTTGGAGCAAGCATTAACATCATGTCCAAGGTAATATATGATAAAATACTAGGTGTACCTTTGTCCACTGCACGTTTTCAATTACAGATGGTGGACCAATCTACATGGAATCTAGAAGGATTAGCCAAGAACATCTTCGTAAAAATCCAAAATAGCTACATCCCCACAGACTTCGTCGTTCTGGATATGGGCCACAGTGAGGAAGTCCCCCTCCTCCTAGGGAGACCATTTCTTAATACAACTAATGCTATCATCCACGTGGGATCAGGGCATGTTAACTTTCATATTCAAGGCCGAGCAATAAAATGCCCATTTAATGGGTATAACATGAACAAACATATTAAAAACTAGCCCAAGAAGCAACCACGTAAAGGGATCAAACAGGTGTGGCAAGTAAAAGGATCGATATCCACGGCCACTTCTCTAGGCATGGATGTACCCCCATCAAGGAAGAACTGAACAAAGAAGAGTCCTACACATTGGACATTAAAAGATGAGTCCTTGCCAAAGGTAAATTGGTAGTTACCTTTTACAATTATGCAAGAAACTTAGAATTCCTTGTTAATGCATTAATAAGATCAAAAACAAAATATATAAAGATTTGCCTTTGAATTACTTCTATTGATGGAACATAATTATCTTACCTTGTTCACACAAAGCATGTTTTGGTTTCAAGTATGGTTGATGTGCGATCATACTTTCATAGACTTCCTAAATTAAGCATGGAGCTTAGGTTATTTAGCCTACCTTGATTAGATATTTAATCATTGAACCAAAACTACCGAGTGTAGATGATGGTTGAAATAAACAACATAAATTTTAGCATACCAAAGTTTATCTTTTGTCTCCATTAAATAAAACTTAGTTATCGTTTGACGTTCTGCATGAAGTAAGCTTTGGCATAGAGTATGGGTTCTGGTCGACCATACTTTTGTAGACTCTTTAAATCAAGCAAGGTGCTTAGGTTAATTAGTCTATAGTGATCAATACGCTAGCCTGATCATTGTGCCAAAACTACCAAATTTGGTTGATACACTAAATAAAATAAAATAACCTAGCTCTAAGTCATCAACTGGCAACTGAGCAAGCTTGGGGGAGAACCCCCGCAGAGGTAAGTAGTATCTTTTATTTTCCACATTTTAATTTTCGCATTATTTACTTTCTGCATTTATTTAATTTTTAGCAATTGAAAAAAAATTCAAAAAAAATCCAAAAAAATTAATTATGATAAAAATAACAAAAATATTTATTCCACTCTCATATGTGATTTAAGAATGTTTAGTTTCTCCTTTGTTGAAATAATGAATAGTTGCTCTGTCTATAATTCATCTAGTTCCTAGGCTGTAACTTAATATTTCCTAAGATTTAAGTTTGTTGGCTAAAATATCTCATCCTAAAACTTGAAACTTGTGGGTTGCAAAAGCATGATCCATTTCTAAGTTGTTGCAAGTTATGATATGGTAAATAGAGTATGCTATGACTTTATTCTAAGAGAAACTTGATATCTAGGGTTTTCATTTTAAAAATGCTAAAATTAAAAGTTCCCTTAATGATTATGAATTCCTACCACTGAACATATGACATGATTCAAATTCAAAACCTTAGTCATATGCTACTTATATTCACATTGAGTTTTGTCAAATTGTTGTAACCCTTGTAGAGATTCTAGTCATGCACCCATAATCAAGATTCACGTACACCCACAAATAAAGTGCTAACTCTTACACTAAGAGTTACGCAAAAACATGTTTTTTCGTCCACCTAAAATAAAAACTCCATTAATTTATCATGAGTCTTTCTCTCCAAAGTTTTCATATGCCAAGAAGAAGTATGGGGCTATGCTAAAAAAATGAGAGACACATGAAGCTCTCAAAATAGCAAAAGAAAAGAAGAAAAAGAATATAACACATGAAGGTTCCAAAGTATTGAAAGAAAGAGATAGCCCATACTTCTAAGGCAATTTTCAAAAAGAGAGAAAGTCATGATCAAAGGAGTACCAAAAATATTAGGATTAGGAAAATATTCCACACACTTGCACTTCTTGATCAAAGTGTATGACTTGCATCTCCTTGGATCTGATTTTTTGACTTAGCGATATATGTGATGTAAGTATGCCTCTCATTCATACCTACTTAAAACTCCACTCAAGGCCTTTTTAGACATAGGATGAAAAGAAGGCAAAACTATGCCTTGGTCAGGATCATACATATTGAGCGATCGAGTGAATCATTTGAGGAACTTACTATTTTATTTTGCAAAACTCATAAAACCTCCTGGATAGAAGGCTGATCAAAGAATGGATGATTGGTAATTCTATTAAAATCGTTCTGTTGTGCAACCACCTAAGGCTTGGAAAAGCAATAAGCCCCACATGGATTAAGTTAAAAGGGGTGGATAGAATGGTAAACTTATTCTAATTAAGGAAGAATACTTTGTTATAGGAATGGCACTTGTGAGTTCTATTTGTCATTATAGCAACTATTGATCAACAACCAATAACTTAGCTATTTGCTTAGGATGAGCAAATATTAAGCTTGGGGGAGCTTGTTGGCGGTCTTTATCGATCAAATCCGACCGCTAGTTAAGATACAAAAAAGAGGAGAAATAAGCAATCTTAAACACATATGCATTTATTATAAACCAAGTTCCACATGTATTTGGAGAACATTATTTTGTAGGTCACAAACACAAATACATGGAATAATTCACCGAAAGGCACTTTACAACACTAATTTGTGCAAAGGAACAAGGGAGACACCCATCAAATCAACTCAACCAGGGCAAAACCCCATGGGGAAGCAATCCTAGTCCAGCCCACGGCCTGCTAGGAGAAGGCGGATGGCGAGAGGCCATGGTCAAGGGGCGACCAACACCTAGGGGCACCCGACCCCTTGCTAGCGCTACTCAGCCCCTTCTTCGACAGGCGATGGCATGCTTCCATGCTATGGCAGTGGGAGCTGGTCCTCGCACCAATTATAGCTCGTAGCTTGCCTTGAGCACTGTATAAATAGAGGGTACCCCCCTGTCTAAACACACTTCACTTGAGCAATACCCCAATCTCTCTAGTTCTCTTTACCTTTTCATAGTTGTATTAGAGCAAGACAAAGCTACCTTGGGGTGTTTGGCTCCTTGGAAGAAGTGACCTTTGGGTATGAATAGAAATATGAGTTCTTCCAAAGTCATGCTCTCATCTTACATTTATAGTCATACTTATGAACTAGAGTATAGTTGTTATGTTATGATCTTGATATATGAACTAGTGTATAGTTTGTGTGTCATGAGAATTGCATACACAACTTTATGCTTAACAATTCACATAACTTATATAATCAGAATTAGAGCAAAGTTGAGGTGGTGGTTCATCGTGCCGTTAGGTGTGCCCAAGTTCTTTACCTATCGATCGGTAGGGTCAGGGGCCTGGGGGGATTTGGGTAGTTTCTGTATACACAAGCGTGGTGCTTGGGTATGGGGAGACAGGTGAATGCATTGTCCCTTTCCATGGTTGAGGGGTAGGCGGCAGGTGGTGATAGCCCTATCCATCCCTTGTAATCCCCACATTCGACTGGGGTGTAGGAGTGTAAATTGTCACATGAGGTTGCTAGCAGACTAGTACTCGGTGGCCTCCTGACCTGCTTCACACTTAGCCCTAATACTAATTATGTAATTTGTATGATCATTGACTAATATTTGTATGACTATACTATTCCAATGCCTGCTCGACCTTAGATTATTCTTTTTTCCTTTCTTTTCTATTTTATCCTTTGAGGAATGCCAAGTGTGTGTCCATTATCTTGAAATCATCGTATTTACTCCTGCTATAAGCATTGGTGTACTTGCAAGCATTATTATTCAAGTTCATATCCATACTAGACTCTTAGTCAAATGCCTTCCTTTGGGAAAATATAAATAACGATACCCTGAATACTTCTGGGTGAAATGCTACAATGATAGCTCCGTGCGCTTGTGGATAAATATCTAAAATTGCTAAGGAACTATCAAGGCTATTACTTAGTGGCATTGCTAATTATTAGTGATGACACTAAGAAATACCAACAAGCACTTCTAGCACTGTTGCTAGGGATACAAACCTAGTAGCTATGCTAAGAAGTGCCAACAACTACACAAGCCAAATTAGAGAGCTCAAATTACTTAGCTACATAAAGTAAGCAATGTAACTAACAATGGCAACACAAGCCAAATTAGTTACATAAGGGAGATACTTCTATGCTACACAAGCAAGAAGGTAACTCACAAGCTACACAAGCTAACTAATTACAAGAGCAACTACACAAGCACAATATATGTGGAAGTAAATATGTGCTTGTGTATGGGGATCGAAAACCAATAGGAAGACTGATGGCACAATGCTTTTTATCCCTAGGTTCATGTGCTTGCCAACATGCTAGTCCCCATTGAGACAAGCTCCAAGGTTGTCACCAGTCCTCTTGCTAGTGGTGACACGCAAGTCACACTCTCCCACATGGAGTGCTTACCACAAGCTCTAGCACTTTGACACGGCCGGACCACTTGTCGCCCTTTGCATCTTGCTCTACTAGAGTTGCTCTTCACATCTCCCACGGGGCGAGCACTAACACCCCTCACAAGCTCTTCTTCGGAGCATCGCACAATCACCACATGGGCTTCACAACGGATACCACAATCCACCAAGCCATCTAGGTGATGGCAATCACCAAGAGTAACAAGAAATCCCCCAATCACAAAGATTACCTAGTGCCACCAAATGCAATCCTCAAATGCACACACACTAGGCTCTCAATCCCTCACTCAAATTAGCACCAAGCTTGAGAGGGAGAGGAGGGGAGGAGGTGGATCTTGAATCTGTCATCCACACCCACAAAGGGCACTCAATCTCTCATAGAAATCTTAGCTCAAATCATGAGAGACAGGGGAGAGGGAAGAACCCTAGCTCACCAAGAGCAACAATGGGGAATGAGAGTGGTAAGGAAGAAGAGAGGAGAGGAGGCATCCTTATCCTCTCATGCACAGCCTCCTTCAGCTCTCAGCCATGCATTGGAAATTCTAGTCGGTGTGGCCTAGAAATTCTTGGGCGGACGCTCCTCTTCTGACCGTTGGCGCCGAGGACTCCCGCACTAGAAATTCTAGCTGGTGTGGCCTGAAGATTCTCGGGGGGATGCACCACTTTCGACCGTTGGCTGGGAGGACTCTTGCACTGGAAATTCTAGGTGGCAGATTGGAATTTCTTGGGCGGGTGCTCCACTCACCAGGTGCGCCTCCCACACTAGAAATTCCAGCTCGAGCCAACTAAAATTCTAGTTAACTCCGTCCAACCAACAGAGCACCTTTATCTAGAAATTTTTGGTGGGTGAGCAAGAAATTCTTGTTCACAATCCACAACTTGCCCAAAACAAGTGCCATCTCTTCCCAAAAAGCACCAAACCAATTTTAACACTTGAGATAGCTTTTCACATGGAATTTTCCTGTCTTTCTCATGCACCTCACCACTACACTAAGCGCAATGCATATGCAAATGAAACTCACACTTAGTGGCACTAGATAACCATTGCAACTAAAAGATTTCCCCTCTTGTAGTATGGCTATCTATCCTAAATCCGATCAAGCACTTCTCTACTCAACTTAGACAGGTGAAATGAAATGCCCTATAGTTATACCTTTGCCTTGCGCATTCCATTCCATCTCCTCCAATGTTGATGCCACACAAGCACCAACAATCATCACAAATGATATGATCCACTTCATATCATCATGTGACCTTATTGGTTCATCAATCTTGACCTCACTTGCTCTTCACCATTTCCTTGGTCCATCAGTGCCAAGTCTTGCTCAAGCTTCCCTACCATGCGGTTTATCGATTCAAAGCCTCTGACTTGCCCTTCACGCTTGCAACCGCTCCAAGCCAAGCCTCATCTTGATCTTCTCCACCTAGTCACATGACTCCATGTCGTGTCTCATATGCAATGTGCCCCTTCATCACATGTGTGATCATTTCAACATATCCAAGCCATTTCCACCTCCATGGCATGTGTTGCTCGCATAAGTGTACATGTGGACTAATCACCTATGTATCTCACATAAACACATATTAGTCCACCTAGGTTGTCACTCAATTACCAAAACCAAACTAGGGACCTTTCAATCTCCCCCTTTTTGGTAATTGATGATAACTCTACAAAGATATGAAAATTAAGCTCAAATGGATTTGAGTTGCTTGCCCAAGCAATTTTACCATGTGTAAATGATTTTGGACAAGTACCACAAACCTGAATTGGTAGTATTAGGTCCCCTACATATGTGCTAGTGTGTTTGATTTAAAGCTTGCACATATGCATAGATTAGAATTGTAGGAGAGTAATTACTATCAAATGCTGCTAAGGTGTATAGAATAAACCTTTGAAGCGTGATACCAATCGGAGTTGCACCTTTAAGTTCCACTACAATAGAAAGCTAAACACTGATGGTTTTGGCGCCATTGGTGTATGTCGGCAGTGATCCGTGACCTTCATCTCCGCCGGTTGCGCACCAGCGGTGATGGTATTTTACCATCGTTGGTCCGGTGTACCATATGGCGGTGATGGTGTTTTACTACTGCCGGCCTAGCGTATGATCCGGTGGTGATGATGTTACTATCAATCCCGACCCATCGTACCATCCGGTGGTGATGATGTGTCCATCGACGCCGGTCTGACATATGATCCAGCGGTGATGATGTAACCATCGATGCTAGCCTGGCGTACCATCCGGCGGTGATGATGTAACCATTGATGTTGGCCCAATGTACCATCTGGTGGTGATGATGCATCCATCAATGTCGGTCCCATGTACCATTCGACGGTGATGATGTAACCATCGATGGTGGGCTGGCATACCATCCGGCGATGATGATGCAGCCATCGATGCTGGGCTGGTGCACCATCCGGCGATGATGATGTGCCTATCATCACTGGGTCAATGTACCAACCAGTGGTGATAATGGATCTATCAATGTCGGACCAGTGTACCATCCGGCTTTGATAATGGATCTATCGACGTCGGATCGGCATACCATCCAGCTGTGATGATGAGACATCAACATTGGTCTGGTGTACCATCCATCGGTGATGTAGGTGCCATCGCACATGGCTAGTGTTCCTCCAGCGGTAATGAGGGGCAGCATCACCGCCATCATTGTGTTTGTTCCGGCTGTAATATTGTGTCCATTACCGATGGCGTTACCACTGTGCATCATTATTGTTCATAATACATTATAGCACCAACAATATAGAAATTTCATGGCTTACACATCGCCAGCAACATATATAGATAGAGACAATGTATTGTATCCAAACATACATCACCACCGAGAAACAGATATCCGTACAAAACAACAACAACAAACATAGTTTTCAAACACTGGCGTCCAACAACAGCGAATATATAGTTTTAGAACACTAGCACCTTGATTAGAGAAGGTGATGGACTCCCTTGGTGTTCACAACTTGGTCCATCATAAAACCAGAAAGATCTTCTTGGAACCCAGATATATCCAAATAGGTCAGCTCCGTTGTAGATGACACTTCAGTCTGGAATACAAGAAAAGGGTGAAACATAGTTAAGAAAAGCTTTGCTACACACTCTAAGTATGTCGCGATGTCGTCCAAATTTACTAAAGGGGCTGAGGGGCCAAACTTGTGAGCCAGAGAGAGCATTGATGACGCTGCGCATCTAATTCATGACATAGAACCCGCAGAGATCATTGCCCGCAGGCTGCATTGGGATCGAACCAGCTGATACTACTCGAAACCCAGATCTACCAAGCTCACGATGTTTCTTGGACCTTGACTTGAACTTCTCGTAGGCTCTGTGTGACAAGTTCATGACAACGACATAAGATGATCAAAGCTATGTAACAAATGATCTTATAGTTGCCAATGTAGTACTAGCTTGTCTTACTTATTCAGCGTCTCAATGAAGGGATGGATGTTCTCTAGTTGGCTCCCTCGAGAGTCATAAATGTTGGCTGTGGTCCTCTCTATGCTGATGTGAAGAAGGAAATGATGGTCGCTGCTGCATTCACAATGCCACCGCCGGTTCCAATTAGGTTAAACCCTCAAATATGTAATGGAGTAGAAAATTAGGATTTACAACAAACTTACATGCAGTTGTAGGATAGAAGTATGTTGCAGGATTTGTTGAGATGGAAGCTCTTTGCCAATTAATCGATGGTGCTAGTGTACTTTAGTGTCTCATGATTGCATACCACTAGGTTCAAGAAGACTATTTTAATCTATTGTGCACTACAGAAGTCTGCCTCCTTCCTACAAAACATTGTGTACTTGTTAGAAACTCAACCGGAGCTATAAAATGCATGGCGTACTAACTAGACTTACATGGTCCACAAGCTCATGATATGAATGTCCAGGGACAACTTTTGGTAAAATTGAGACAATGCCTTGAACTGAATCCACAATGAGTCATCTTTTCCCCTGTACAACTATTTATCCAAAATTCTTGCACCAAACTAAACACTACGTTGACCTTTGTACCAATTACACACCTCCCGCCCTCTCGGTCCTAATTTTAGGAATTTTCCGGGAGCCACCAGATCACCCCTAGCCTAAAACTACCATACAGGTGGCGCCTCCTCTTTATCTCATCGAAGCTCAGCATCTAGAAGTTATTCCTCTTTTGTTGTGTTTTCTTGGAAGTTCTTAGATGGTTGAGTTGTAGTCCTAGTAGATGGACCGGTCTTGTGAGTCTTGGGTCATAGTGGTTCCTCTATTGATGTGTTTTCTTGCAAGTTCTGAGATGGTTGAGTTGTAGTCCTAGTAGATGGACTAGTCTTGCGATTCTTGGGTCATAGCGGTGATGAAATACTTGGTTCCCTGTATTGGTGCGAGTCTTCCAAGTCTTTGTCATCCATATCATCGTTGGATTCAGAATTCGAGCCAAAGGATATGTAGCGCTTGCGCCAAAAACCTTGGCAACCCAAGTTCTCCCCTAGTGTCATTCTATCCTCATCCTCTGGGTGATCTAACTCAACTACATCGTACCTGGTCTTAGTTACTACATCAATGGTCACCTTGGAGTACCCTACAGGCAACATATGGTTCTATAATACATCCCCTATGTTAACGGTCACTAACACCTATTTTGACCATCAACATTTCACCCAAAAGCAAGATAAAGTTAGGAAAATCATCATCACATGTGTAGGATTTGCTTTAAATTCACCTAGTTCCACTTGTACATGGAAATATATTTGTATGTAGAAATTTTGGCCAAAATGGTGACAAATACACACATAGGAGGCAAGTGGACGTGGTAGGAGGCCTTGGGGACACTGGGGCCCACCAGCCATCCCCACAAGGGCACTGCTCAGCCCCCCAAGTGTCACCTTGGCACTCGCCATGTCACTAATCCATGGGCGCTGCTCCACAAGCTCTCCCATGCATTGATTTTAGTCGGTTTGCATCAATGGTCACGATGGAGTGGTCTTGGATCCATGGGTCCACTGTCATGGACTTGGATCCCTCCAACCAACCTCTAAACCACTTTACCTGCCAAATTTTGACATGTGCCAACTTCACAACCGCCTTTGGAAGCCAACCAAGGCCCTATGATCAAAAGGCGGTGAAATTAAGGGCTGACCAGTGCCCTTACCACACCGCTCAGAGGCCCACTTTCACCAAACCACCTCAACTTTGGACAGCATGCACACTAGCACAAGTGGAGCAATGTGGTGCAAAGATTTAAGGTGGTTCAAGGTTGGTTACATTCAAGGGTGGAGAAGGTTGATCATGTGGATCACTGACGTGGCGCTGGAGTAGCCCCTACTCTACCTCAAGCTATAAATAGGACCCATCTCCCTCATTTGTAAAGGCACCATCTCATTCCATCACTCCAAGTGATAAGTAGTAGCTAGGCTAGCTCTATGGTTCTACTACTTAGAAGTAGAAGATAGTGAGAGAGTGAGGAGAAGCTTGGAGAAGGGCCAGGGTTGTTGGCAACCTCTCTACTTGTGCTTCGGTGGATGAAGCTCTTCTTCGATTGAAGTCCGACATCTTCTATGTGGTAACTCTTCTCTTTTGTATTACTTAAGTATTATTTAAATTATTGTGTTTACTGGTTTCATCGCTTGGTTAGAGTGCTCTAGTCTCATTTTCATCATGTATAGGATTAGAGTAGTGAGTCTATAGATTAAGCATGGTGCTTAGGCTATAGCTTTCCTGTGTTTATGGCTAGGCCTCCGGATAGATTGTGGTAGGTGGCAGGTGGTGATAGCCCTATCCATCCTTTGTATTCCACCACGATAGATCTAGTTATTAAAATGTAGGGCTCATGGTAGACCTTGTCTAGTTATCCCTCCTGGTTGCTAGGCGGGCTGTGCCCTGAAGTAAACAACCATGATATAGTATTCCTTAGTCTTGCCTTAGTTCAGAGAAACCACATATATCCTCTCTACCTATTACTTTTACCCTTGGACACTCTTAGTTCTCAACAAGTCCACTTCATGTTCCCCGTGGAAATATGATACCTTAGAATATTCCTGGTTGAAAGCTACATTGACATCCGTGCATTTGTGGATTTATCTATTTGCCATATCTAGTGTCATCAAGCTTTCTGGCGCTGTTGCTGGGGAATAGTAGCTTTTCTAGTTTAGAACTGAGTCATCCAAGTATCTTTTATCATTTATGTTTCATACCATGGATCACATTCCTATCATTCAATTCGCTGCTCCAATGGATGCTAGTTTGGAGCCACCTCCATCATCAAAACCTATCCTCACCAATTGTTATGAAATTCGCCCTTGTTTCATAACTAAAGTTCAGGAGCTATCTTTTGCTGGGGAAAAAGATGAAAATCCATATGCTCATCTATGACAGTTTGAGCAAGTGTGTTCATGCCTTCACATTTTAGGCATGTCACACAAAACCCTTAAGTGGAAGCTATTTCTGTTCTCTTTGATGGGATTAGCCAAACTGTGGTATACTCAAACCATAGAGAGTGCACAAGGAGAGTGGGAAGTTCTTTGAGCCAAGTTTTGCTTAACCTTCTTCCCCATTCCCTGAGTTGGTTGTCTTTGAAGAGAGGTCCTAACCTTCAAGCAAGAAGAGAAGGAATCCCTAGGTGCCGCATAGGCACACTTGATGGATATCTATTCATCTAGCCTTGATCTTGGTATACCTAGTCCTATCCTTCTACAACACTTCTATCTAGGTCTTAGTGAGGAATCTACACAATTCCTTGTCATCGCTTCTAGAGGAGCCTTCTTACATCTTTCTGATTGTGAGGGGAGAGCTATCCTTGACATAATCCTTGAAAACTCTCCCTACACCGATGTCCATGATGATTCCCCTAAAGAAAAGGACATTCCAACCACCAAGCAAGAAGAAGTTTTGATAGTTAAATCATTGCCAATTCCATCTAAAGCTTTAGCTACTGACCCAATTCCTAGACCTTTCCTAGGGACACCAAAGGAAGAAGAAATTCATCCTTTAAAGCTTCATTTTGATTTCGAGGAAGATCTCTTTCCTAATGTTGAAAACACCTTCAATCATCCAATCCAACAGAGATCTTTGGCATCCTTGACCCCAAATCTTCATCTTCTTTGTTCATCTCAAGATTTGGTTGCCCAAGAGCCCCTCGAATCAACATTATTTTCCACCCCAGACTTTGATCTCCCCGATGTCCATCCTTGTTTCTTTGTTGATAATTCAAATCAAGGAGGCACTTCACCCCTTTTGGTTGATGCCAAATGGGAGCACAAATCATCTGAGGCAAACATCTTCATCCAATGGAGGATGAGGATGGAAATCCACTCATAGAATGCCATAAATAAGAGAAAATGAACGAATATGTTTGGTCTATGGACATTATCGAGCGATCAACTTTGGAGTCCAAAAAGGAGGATCATGTGGACGAATATCAAAATTAAATTCTAGAAGAGCCACAAGATCCACGCTTTCATGAGAAATCTCCAGATTCAATCTTTCCTTCTACCAACTGCACCTATGAGAGTTACACCCATCCTATGCTTCTCTTTTATCAAATCCTCATGAGGATGGTTGTGGATGCTTTTGTCTATCACAAGTATTCCAAAGCTCGTAGTTGCTATTGATGGTAGTTAACATTCATCACAAACCATCAAGATACCTTGCATAAATGACAAAAATAGATCAACTTAGGGGTTTAAACTGACAAATTTCACAAGTTTTGGTGAATCTGTGTTTCCAGTAGGATTTAATCAGAAAACCACCAAGGAGCTCCAGGAGGCTCTTCACTGAGGCAGGGCTTGACCCACTGACATGTGGGTTCAGCCGGTCCCACCTAGAGGCTGCCCAGCCCCTATGGGCCCCACCTATCATCCTCTTTGTTATGTCAGTTCTCCACCGCCTCCTAGGATGCATCTCAGCTATTATTTCAAGTTAGTTTGATTCAAGGGCTGAGGATTGATGTCTTGGGCTACATATACCTGCCTGCACCTCCCCCTAGAAAGCCTAATTCATTACCATGTTTAGATCCTGAGAGTTGAGCAGCCAGAAACCCTAATTCACATGTCCACTAGGATTAGGGCTAGCAATCAAGAGAAGATTAGTCCTCGATAGGATCTAGTCTTGTATTACAGATAGAGAGATAGAGTGAGAGGGAGGAGTTTTGGAGGAGTCCAGGCCTATTGATGCTCTCCCTACGGCTTGTACCCTGGCCGAATCAAGTTCTTCTTGAGCTTGCTTCTGAGATTTCTCTAGTAATTGACTTCTAATTCAAGTAAGCATCTTGTTCATATTATTCTTTAGGTTTGTGACTCTTTTTTGAGTACTTTAATCTTTGTAGCTCCTGGGTTAAAGTAGTATTTGTAGTGTAAGCGTGATGCTTAGACTTGGTTACTTGTTATTTTCTGGATCGGTGGTCGCTCGCGAGGGTGACTCTTATGACCTCGTTGAATCCTCTATAGTCCACCTCCCATTAGTAGGCCTAGCAGGACTTTGTTACTATAGAAAACATACTCTGCCTATGTTTTCTCTAGTATTATCCCCAGAAATGAATAATAGAAGATAAAGTTTACCAAAGTTAGAACTAGAAGACCTTAGCAGTCTCCTCTATGCTCCTATTATCAAGCCTTGATTGTGAAGTTGGGTTAAGTTAAGACTTAGTTACCTTCACCTCCATTCCTTTGGGTTTGATATAAAACTATGTTACTCTCGGTGAAGTGCTACAATGGTATAATATCTGTGCGCTTATGGATAATTCTATGTGCATTAATTTATACCAATAAGCATTTCTAGAGCCATTGCTGGGGAATGGTTGCTGAGTTAACTTTAAGTCTAGCTTAACCTTGTACTATAGTTTTATCCTTTTATCTTTTCTTTCCTTTTTATCATGTATGTAGAATCCACCCCTATCTACCAATATGGTGCACCCATGGGCACAAGCCTATAGCCATAAGAATCTTCAAAGCCTATCCTAACACCTGGCTATGAGCTGCGCCCGTGGTTAATCAACATGGTTCAGGATCAACCCTTTTCAGGCCAAAATGATGAAAACCCCTATTCTCACTTAAATGAGTTTGAGCAGACCTATGCATGCCTACACATTGCGGCCATGTCAGATGAAGCCTTATGATGGAAGCTCTTTCCCTTTTCTTTGACGAGAAAAGATAAACGTTGGTACAATCTCACCATTGAGAGTAGACAAGGAGATTGGGAAGCCCTATGCTCTAGCTTTTGCTTACAATTCTTTCCTATCTCTAGGGTAGTCATACTTCATTTAGAGGTTCTATCTTTTAGACAAAAGAAAAATAGAATCTCTAGGCATAGCATGGGGACATTTTAATACTCTCATTAAAACTAGCCCTAACCTTGCCATTCAGGACCCTAATCTTCTTAAACACTTTTATATGGGTCTTAATAGGAAAACCTCGAGACGTCTTAATACGGCCTTAGGAGGCTTGTTCTTACATGTCTCCTCCAATACGTGGAGAAGCATTCTTACTAAAATCTTAGAGGACACCCCTAAAGAAGTAGAAGAGAAGCCATAGAGGAAGAATCCTAGATAGGTAAATCTGAATCCATAGAAAACCCTTCACCAACTTCAGCTATCTTAGATCCTGAACCACCAAAAAAAGAGGAAACTCCAATTTAGATTTTATGCTTGAATTCAATGATGAACTTTTTGATGAATATGGAAATACCTTGAATTATCATAGAGAGAATTCTATATTTGGCATCGAAACAAATCACTCTTCTGTATTTGGCACTAGAAATTTTGAACTTCCTTATCTAGCGTCAACTTAAAAATTCCTTCCGTATATGGCACTTCCGTCCATTTTAGCCATCCATCTGTCTGTTGAGTTCCTTGACCATGTTAGTTTTTCTTGATAAGTACCAAAATACCCTTCTATTTCATTTGGTCGCACACACCTGCTCGGCAGTTGTGAAACTCACACGCTCGCTCCGCTTCTTCCCCCGTCAGTCTTCTCTTCTGATGAAAAAAAAACAAAACCCTAGATGAAAGCTGGAGGAGACGAGGATGGGGCGGAGGAGCCATCGGCCGCCAGCGCCTAGGAAATCATGGCGCCCTTCCTTCAGCTAGAGGCGTCGGTCCCTCAGCCGAGGTCTCCCCATGGTGGCAGATTGACGCGCGGGTCCAGCAGGGGTCATGGCAGCGGGGCAAGCCGAGCTTCTAGTAGGGGACACGGCGGCGGGGCGGGCTCGCCGGCCGGCGCTGGCCCCATCTCCTGGGGTGGGGGGTGCGGTGGGGCGGACTTGCCCGCTGGGGCTGGTTCTAGGATGCTGCATGGCGGGGCGAGGTCCTCGGTGGCGGCGACTCCCCTTCCCACGAGCGCCCTTTCACCGCTGCAGTTGACACGCCACCCGAGCGGTTCCTTCGTCCCTTCCCTTCCTCGTCGCTCTTCCCATCCTCACAGGGCGCCACCGTGTCGGAAGGCGCGATCCATGGACCATCGATCAACTTCCGAGGCATCGACGGGAGCGCCGGCAACATCATGTAGGTTCGCACGCCTGACTCCCTCGCGCTCCTTATCCGAACCCCGCCCAAGGGACGACCGCCCCCCTGCTACTGCGGTCGCGGGGGCGAGTTGCTTCCATGATGGGCATCACCAATTTTGAGTTCTGGGTATTATGTCGTAGTGGAATTCAAGCTCGAGATGCTAGTGGTTGGTCAAGTCGGTTTGATGCTTACTTACCTCCCGTTTGTGTTGCGTGTGTCTTTGGCAGGGAATGGGGAAATTCATTTTCGGCAACGAGGGGATCGAGTCCAAGGAAGATAGGTAGGCTTAGTTGCAAATTTCATGTTTGGTTTTTACTTCACTGGCAGACTCGCTGCAATGCTGTCTGCTCTTATCAAGCAAAAGTAGCAATTGATTTATGTGCATCACCTATATCAGTTAATCCTACCATTGTGCCCCTTGGATGCAGTTACATCGAGAGATATCTTGACCGGATAAGCAATGGCACGATACCTGATGACCGGAGGTCTGCCATGACCGAGCTGCAGTCTCTTGTGGCAGAAAGCCGCTCGGCACAGATGTCGTTTGGAGCAATGGGTATCTCCTTTCTCCCTGTGTCCTGATATTTGTTCTCTAGCTGCTCTAGCAAGACTGGTGCATATTTACATTTGTTTCCTTTCTAATTTGCAAAAATAGGTTTTCCTATCCTCCTCAATATTTTGAAAGAAGACCGCGAGGATGTAGAGCTTGTGAGAGGTGGCCTTGAGACCTTTGTGAGCGCATTGACTCCTATTGAGACGTCACAAGGGCCAAAGACTGAGGTTCAACCGGCGTCGGTGAACTCAGATCTGCTGTCTCGAGAAATGGAGAATATTTCTCTTCTTTTGAGCTTATTGGTGAGTACTACTCATCTTTTGCCTTAACAGCATGTAACTTGCATCACCTGCTTCATGTGTCCTCAGTCCTGGCTTATCGCTCCTATTTGGTTTGAAGTCAGAGGAAGACTTTTATGTGAGATACTACACAATCTAGCTTCTAACAGCTCTACTTACAAACTCGCTGAAAAGGTGCCCAGTAAGTCATTTTTGTGTCCTGTTGAGATGCCATGACTACATTAGAATCCCATGTAAGTGCCTTTTATTTTGTTTTTTCAGGTTACAGGAAGCAATTCTATTGCTTTTATTTATTGTTTGCCCTTGTATGTGTTAGGACAGTCGAATGTTTGTGGGAAGCTTGTATGCTAATTTATATGAACATTGCGTTCTCAGACTAGAATGTTTCCGAAATCAATGAATATACAATCAATTTTCTTTTTCGGTTCAGGACCGACCAGTGGTGGTTTCTATTGTATCAAAATTATTGTAGCTATGATTTTTGTTTTTCTCCTGTAAAGACAATTATTGTATCAATTGTGACATGTCCATGTCCACGCTTTGTAGCTATGAAACATGTATTTTAATTAATTTTTTTATATGCAGAACCTTTTTAAATAATAAGGTCCTCTTTCTAAAATGGTTATTTACATGTGGATTAGTGAATAACATAATATTTGAAATTTATTGATTATTTATTTGCAGTTTTCAATTATCAAAATCACATGTTTTAGTTCCAAGTATATTTGTGATATTTATATTTTTCTTATTTGACAACTTGTCCATTTATTCTTTTCCTATTTGGCATCATTGCTTCTACCATGAACAAGGGCATTCATGTCATTTTATGAGGCACTT
This sequence comes from Miscanthus floridulus, assembly GCF_019320115.1. Taxonomy (NCBI): domain Eukaryota; kingdom Viridiplantae; phylum Streptophyta; class Magnoliopsida; order Poales; family Poaceae; genus Miscanthus; species Miscanthus floridulus. Next base: position 143,647,987 of record NC_089587.1, on the reverse strand, counting down.
AACACCATTACTGGTCTAAATGGACGGTAGTGCCATCTAAGGAAGGAAATTTCAACTTGGTGCCAGATAAGAAAGTTCGAATTTTTTAGTGCCAAATATGGAAGACTAATTTGTTTCGGTGCCAAATAGATAATTCTCTCATTATCATACCACGAGACCTAGAAGTCTAGGAAATCATCATCTCATGAAGAACCTTTAGACCCTTCTAAGGAAGCTTTCCTTAAAAGACTATGAAATAGCTAGTGTCTATTATAAGTAATGAATGGCTAGAAGAATCAGAGCTTTCCTCTGATGTGATTCGCTTAGATTCACCTTCTATATCTATTTGTTGCCAAATTAATAAAACTCCTTTTGATGCTCTTTATAATCCAGTTGTGGGTGTTAATATCATGTCTGCATCTTTTGCTCATGATTTATTGAAACACATGCCATTAACCCCTACAATAAAGTTATTGAAAGGTCTTTCAAGACACATTCTCCCAAGTTTGGGAATACTTTATGTCCTTCCTATCTAGGTAAAAGGAACTAAGGTTTATCTAAGCTTCTATATCTTTGATATTATGGAGTTCGGCCTGTTGATTGGACAACCAATTGAAAGACTTATCCAAGAAGGACAAATGAGGAAGTTGAATATAAGACTTGGGAAAAACTTTAAGCTTTCTATACCCATTACTCATTCTCTAAATGCTGAGACTAAGCCAATTCCCGAGGAAGACCCAATGGAAGAGGTTAAGGCTGCATCTCTTGATGACTTGATTGAAACGAACCTTAAAGATGATGCCCAGTTCTTCATCGAAGAAGAAGATGAAAATCCTATAGACCCTGAACCTCTAGATGAATTGCTGGAACCACCTAAGCCTACCATTGAGCTTAAACCCCTTCCTTCTGGTCTTAGGTATGATTTTCTCAATAATGATCAAGATTCTCCAGTGATCATAAGTGATAAACTCTCTTAGGAAGAATCCCTTCGCTTGTTAACTATCTTAGAAAAGCAACGTTCTGCTTTTGGCTACTCACTTCAAGACCTTAAGGGAATTAGCCCTGCTCTTTGCACCCATCACATCCTTATAGATCCTGATTATATACCTTCTACGGAGCCCCAACATAGGCTTAATAATGCGATGAGAGAGGTAGTTAAGAAAGAGGTTTTGAAAATCCTACACGCTAGGATCATCTATCGCATGCCACATAGTGAGTGGGTAAGCCTTGTTCAAGTTGTGCCTAAAAAGGGAGGCATGACTGTTGTTAAAAATGAAAAAATGAATTAATCCCCCAAATAACCGTCACTGGATGGTGGATGTGTATAGATTATCAAAAACTTAACAAGGCAACAAAGAAGGATATCTTTCTATTGCCGTTCATTGATGAAATGTTAGAGCGACTGGTGAACCACTCTTTTTCTATTTCCTTGATGGGTATTTAGGTCACCACCAGATACCAAATTATCCAGATGACCAAAGCAAAACCACCTTTACATGTCCATATGGAACTTATGCTTACCGTAGAATGTCTTTTGGATTATGTAATGCTCCAACTTCTTTCCAAAGATGCATGATGTCTATATTTTCTGATATGATTGAAGAAATCATGGAAGTTTTTATGGATGACTTTTCTGTTTATGGAAAAACTTTTGATGATTATCTTGAAAATTTAGACAAGGTTTTGCAAAGATGTGAAGAAAAGCACTTAGTCCTTAATTGGGAAAAATGTCATTTTATGGTTAGAGAAGGCATAGTGCTTGGACACTTGGTGTCCGAACGAGGGATTGAGGTAGATAGAGCTAAAATTGAAGTAATCGAACAGTTACCTCCTCCCATATATATCAAAGGGATCCATAGTTTTCTTGGTCATGCTAGTTTTTACCGCCACTTTATAAAAGATTTTTCATATATTGCTAGACCACTTACAAATCTTTTGGCCAAGGATGTTCCCTTTGAATTTGATGATGCATGCTTGAAATCTTTTAACATTCTTAAGAAAGCACTTATTTCTACTCGAATCATTCAACCCCCTGATTGGTCGCTACCTTTTGAAATTATGTGTGATGCTAGTGATTATCCTGTGGGGGCAGTTTTGGGACAAACTAAAGATAAAAAGCATCATGCAATTGCTTATGCTAGCAAAACTTTGATAGGACCTCAACTTAATTATGCAACAACTAAAAAAGAACTCCTGGCTATTGTTTTTGCTATAGATAGTTTAGATCTTACTTAGTAGGAACTAAGGTGATTGTTTCTACTGATTATGCTGCTTTGAAGTACCTGCTCACTAAAAAAGATGCTAAACCTAGACTGATAAGATGGATTTTGTTACTCCAAGAATTTGACATAGAAATAAAAGATAAAAAGGGAGTAGAAAATTCTGTTGTCGATCACTTATCTAGAATGAAGCTTGAGAATTTGTAGGGACTGCCCATCAATGATTCACTAAGGGATGACATGCTCTTCAAGGTCACAAAATCCAACCCCTGGTATGTGAATATTGTTAATTTTATGGTTGCAGGTTATGTACCACTAGGGGAGAACAAAAGGAAGCTCATCTATGAAAGTTGTCTCCACATATGGGATGTACCATACCTCTTTAGAGTCTGCTTTGATGGCTTACTCAGAAGGTGTGTACTGGTAGAGGAAGGCAACAAGATTATCGAATGATGCCACTCATCACTATATGGAGGACATTATGGGGCATTCCGCACTCATTCGAAGATTTGCCAGAGTGGATTCTTTTGGCCAACCATGTATGAAGACATGAAGGACTTTATCCGAAGATGTGGAGCATGTCAGAGGCACAAGAATATCAATTCTAGAGATGCCATGCCACTCACCAACAACCTCCAGATCGAGCTCTTTGATGTTTGGGGAATTGACTACATGGGACCATTTCCAAAGTCAAAAGGCTATGAGTACATCTTGGTGGTAGTTGACTATGTCTCCAAGTGGGTTGAAGCCATGCCATGTAGAGCTGCTGATGCAAAGAACTCCAAAAAGATGTTTGAAGAAATAATATTTTCAAGATTCAGAGTTCCAAGGATGGTGATTAGTGATGGAGGCACTCACTTCACTTTATCAGAACTTTCACAACTACTTGTCAAGACATGGGATTCATCACAACATCGCTACTCCGTATCACCCTCATACAAGTGGCCAAGCAGAGGCATCAAATAAACAAATCAAGAACATTATACAAAAGACAGTCAACGAGATGGGGATTGCATGGAAGGATAGACTACCCGATGCACTATGGGCTTATAGAACGGCCTATAAAACACCATTGGGTATGTCACCATATCAATTGGTCTATGGAAAGACCTGCCATCTACCTGTCGAGCTACAATTCAAAGCTCACTGGGCCATCAGGCGATGGAACATGGACTTTGAAGCCGCAGGAACCAAGAGGAAGATGCAACTCTCTGAGTTGGATGAATGGCATGAAAAAGCATATCATAATGCCAAGATATATAAGGAGAGAACCAAGAGATGGCATGACAAGAGGATCAAGAAGGAGTTTGCCCCTGGAGATAAGGTACTACTTTTTAATTCTAGGGTTAAATTATTTGGGCATGGAAAACATCGAAGCAAATGGGAAGGACCATTCAAGGTGATAAGCACTTCATAGCATGGAGCGGTAACACTTCAAAATGATGAAAGTGCATTATTTAAGGTAAATGGCCACCATCTCAAGATTTTTCTATAACCTAAAAAACCACATGTGGATTTGGATGAGGTAGATTTTCTGATTTTGCCATAAATTACACCACTGCCATCCTCTGTAATGTTTCATAACACGAAAATATACTTTTCAGGAATAGATAGGTGTTAGAAGCCACCACGAGAAAAATCAGCCCGAGACCCTGACATGTGGGGCCTCTCACATCCCGTTAACTCTCTCATGTCTTCTAGATCCTTCCTCTTCGCAATCCCATAGTTTTTTGATGCATTTTGTTTTTCCTCGTTATGAGACCTCATATGGATAGATCTTGACCCCTGCTGCAAGTTGAACCCCCCTATATAAATGAGCCCTTGCCTACCTCCATAACCATCCCATCAAAGCCTTCTTCGTCCAACAGCAACAAAACTCTTCTTCTCTCTAGTTCCCATGGACGACAAGCAAATCTTCCCTTATGGAGATGACCTAAACAAGAAGCCCAACATGCTTGCGCTGACCGTCGTTCCATGAGAAGTCACCCCCATTTGCTCAAATCAATCCTACTATGCCCAAGCCGTTTGTCGCCCGCTAATTGCTCTGTCGCCGCTGCTGCTACGTCTTGAAGGAAAGCTTCTCCAACAAGAGCCGAAGCTAGATGCCTAGAAGCTTTTCAAGGCGACAAAGGAAATCAACCATCTTCCATTGAAGGATCATGAGGTCCTGACTAGACTAAAGACCAACAAATTTGGAGATGTTACTTGTGCAAAGTATAAGTCGGTCACCCCTCGTAACACCCTTGATGGAGTCCGGGCTATGCTAGAGTAGATCAAGGTTGTTCCTCTGAAGAGGAAGGCAACATCACCACCTATCCTAGAGGTTGAGAAGCATCCAAGGATGACCATTGCTCTCTTAGAAAAGAAGATTGAAGATCTGAGCGATGTTATCTATACCTTAGAGCAAAGGATCGACGAGGAACATGTCTACCGCAAGAGTCTACAACATGATTTAAACACTTTGAAACATTTTATTGCTAAAATTAAGAAGTGATAATTTGGTAGTCATTTTGATAAGGCACAACTATTAGGTCAAGTGTTATCGTGTGTTTAGGTTTGTCGCTTAGCTCAGATGGTTAAAAGATTGTGTTAGGTTAGTTAAAGTTTGTGTTTAGTTTGTACTTGTGTAATAAAGTGCCTTATTAAATTTAATGGAGTCATATTATTACATGCTCTCTATTTCTTTTGGATATGTGTGTTATCTCCATATGTTGTGCAGAAAGTTATATAGGGAAACAAGTGTGGGGGAGACACACCACAACAACAAGATGTAATTTAATCGTAGAAATCATGAAATTCAGAAAAGTAATGAGTCAAGAACCACGTACGATGAAGCGGGCCTCGGGCAGACCCTAGAGTTCACTGGCCGGCCTCCTCTATGGGCTACCCAGCCCATCACTATACCATGTCACCTCATGCTTTGTCCACGGCCAGGTTTGTAGCCCATACACTCTATTTTCATATGTTTTGCTTTCCGTTTCAAACCGAATTGAAAATCACTTGATAAACTACTTAAAACATAAGGAAAGGTTATTTCGGTCATGACTTATTTCAGTCATGCTACTATTGGGAACTTATTATTAGGGACCCCATATTACTTAAGTTGTTGTGGAATGAGATATAGTAGAATAATGATAACTTGATTCTTGATGTCTTGTTATTGGAGGATTTTATTTCAAAAAGTAAAATGAATAGCTACACCTCTCCTTTGTGGTAAATCAATGTCCTACCAGAGCCATACATGATATATAGACTAGGAAAACCTTCTACATATACTACTTGTCATGGTGTTGAGTTTGGTCAAACCTTGTGACCCTTGTTGAGAAATTTATCATGCTCTCAAGATCAAGATCACATACACTAGGAGTATGCAACATGTTTTTCATCCACCCAAAAATGGTCTACTCCTACACTGGGAATAAATACAAAAAAATATGATTGTTAGAATAAATGCTCCAAGTTCTTGTAAATGTGTCTCAAAAAGTTTCAATTGCAGAAAAAGAGGCATGGGCTATGCAAAAGTTATTCATGAAAATAAAAGTATTGAAAAAATGGACAAGTGTCCAAGATATTGAAAACAATGGGTACTTAGATACCCGCTAGAAAAGAGAGAGAGAGAGATGAATAAGATACTAAAATGTTTTCTTGCAAAAAGTATTTTCAAGTTTCAAACAAGAGAGATATGTTTCAAAGAGCATAGTAGAATTAGGATAGCTACCATATACATATCCACACACATGCACATCTTGATCTAAGAGTATGACATTTTTCTCCTTGGATCCTTGTTTTGACTTTACAATATATGCAATGCAAGTATGTTCTTAAATTTATCCCTACCTGAGCTCCACATAAGCTTTTAGAAGTAGGCAAGAAGAAGATAAAGTCATTAATGCCTTGGTGAGGATCCAAAAATACTACATCTATAGAGTGATTTGAGAGTACTACAAAAGGACAAGGTAAGCTATGTTTTGTTTTCAAAAATCTTAAATGTTCCTCCAATTGACTTGACTGAAGGAAGGTAGTGATCTGTTTCAAGTTGTTCCATTCTTCAACTGCTCAAAGTCTCATGGTAGACACTTTAAATCCCACAATACATTCATGACTGGGAATGGTTTTATGTTGATGCCTTGTCCTAAGGTTATGTCTTGAGTAATCCACCCTTTTATCGAGGACGAGTAAAAGCCTAAGTGTGGGGGAGCTTGTTGAGGGTAGTTAACATTCATCACAAACCATCAATATACCTTGCATAAATGACTAAAATAGATCACCAACATAGACTTAGGGGTTTAAACTGACAAATTTCATGAGTTTTGGTGAATCTATGTTTCCAGCAGGATTTAATTAGAAAACCATCAAGGTGGACCTATTCGTCAAAGGAAATCATGGAATTCCATCGTGGGATCAATGTGGGAAGGTTCCAGAAGACTCTAAGAGGCTCTTCACCAAAGCAGGTCTTGACCCACTAACATGTAGGGCCAGCTGGTCTGACCTAGAGGCTACCCAACCCCTATGGGTCCCACCTGTCATCCTCTTTGTTATGTCGGTTCTCCACCGCCTCCTAGGATGCATCTCAACCGTTATTTCAAGTCAGTTTGATCCAAGGGCTGAGGATTGATGCCCTGGGCTACATATACCTGCTTGCACCTCCCCCCTAGAAAGGCTAATTCATTACCATGTTTAGATCCTATGAGCTAAGAAGCTAGAAACCCTAATTCATATATCCACCAGGATCAGGGCTAGCAATCAAGAGAAGTTTAGTCCTCGATGGGATCTAGTCTTGTATTAGAGATAGAGAGATAGAGTGAGAGGGACAAGTTTTAGAGGAGTCCTGGCCTATCGGTGCTCTCCCTACGGCTTGTACCCTAGCGGAATCAAGTTCTTCTTGAGCTTGCTTATGAGATTTCTCTAGTAATCAACTTCTAATTCAAGTAAGCATCTTGTTTATATTATTCTTTAGGTTTGTGACTCTTTTTTGAGTACTTTAATCCTTGTAGCTCCTGGGTTAAAGTAGTATTCATAGTGTAAGCGTGGTGCTTAGACTCAGTTACTCAGTGGATGTACCCTATTTTCTAGATTGGTGGTAGCTCACAAGGGTGACTCTTATAGCCTCATTGAATCCTCTGTAGTCCACCTCCCGTTAGTAGGCCTAGCAGGAGTTTGTTACTATAGGAAACATACTCCATGGAATTCCATCGTGGGATCAATGTGGGAAGGTTCTAGAAGACTCTAGGAGGCTCTTCACCAAAGCAGGTCTTGACCCACTAACATGCGGGGCCAACTGGTCTGACCTAGAGGCTGCCCAACCCCTATGGGTCCCACCTATCATCCTCTTTGTTATGTCAGTTCTCCATCGCCTCCTAGGATGCATCTCAACCGTTATTTCAAGTCAGTTTGATCCAAGGGCTGAGGATTGATGCCCTGGGCTACATATACCTGCTTGCACCTCCCCCTAGAAAGGCTAATTCATTACCATGTTCAGATCCTGTGAGCTAAGAAGCTAGAAACCCTAATTTATATGTCCACCAGGATCAGGGCTAGCAATCAAGAGAAGTTTAGTCCTCGATGGGATCTAGTCTTGTATTAGAGATAGAGAGATAGAGTGAGAGGGACAAGTTTTGGAGGAGTCCTGGCCTATCGGTGCTCTCCCTACGGCTTGTACCCTAGCGGAATCAAGTTCTTCTTGAGCTTGCTTCTGAGATTTCTCTAGTAATCAACTTCTAATTCAAGTAAGCATCTTGTTTATATTATTCTTCAGGTTTGTGACTCTTTTTTGAGTACTTTAATCCTTGTAGCTCCTGGGTTAAAGTAGTATTCATAGTGTAAGCATGGTGCTTAGACTCAGTTACTCGTGGATGTACCCTATTTTCTAGATTGGTGGTAGCTCACAAGGGTGACTCTTATAGCCTCATTGAATCCTCTGTAGTCCACCTCCCGTTAGTAGGCCTAGCAGGAGTTTGTTACTATAGGAAACATACTCTGCCTATGTTTTCTCTAGTAATATCCCTAGAATTGAATAATAGAAGACAAAGCTTACCAAAGTTAGAACTAGAAGACCTTAGCAGTCTCCTCTATGCTCCTATTATCTAGCCTTGATTGTGAAGTTGGGTTAAGTTAAGACTTAGTTACCTTCACCTCTGTTTCTTTGGGTTCAATATAAAACTGGGTTACTCTCGATGAAGTGCTACAATGGTATAATATCTATGCGCTTGCAGATAATTCTGTGTGCATTAATTTATATGAACAATTGCCTTGGTGCAAGTTCTTGCAGTTGAAACTACAAAAGTCGAGCTTATGACTTAAAACAAGCACTGCTGGGAGATAACCCGTTTGCTTGCTATTTTTAATTCAATAAAGTGGGTTTAGTTTCTTTCATCTTATTACCATAAGTAGTAGTAGTAATAATAAATAAAAATAGTTTACCTTTTAAAGATTATGCTTTTCCCTTCAAATAAAATAGTGCAAACCCAATGAAGATTGAGCTTGATTGTTGCATCGGTCGATGTGTGTACACATCGGCCAGGGTTAGTAGTATCATCTTGCACTAGTCTTCATTGTAGATTTCAAAATCATGAATCAAGACTTTTGAGCAAGCATTAGGAGTGACATCAAGAAGAAAGGAATTCAAGTCAAGATAAGGTACAAATGTGCAATTCAAAAGTGAGGCTAATCAAGCATAGAATGCTTGGAAGCAAATGTGATGGTCCACTCAAAGTCATCATCATGAGCCATCACGCTTCAAAACAACAAAGGTAACATCTTTAAGATATGTGGTTAATGTTTAAATCATTACCTTTGACCCGATAAGCATGAATATTTGATACGATTGAAATTGTTTAATTTTGCTAACAGTAATGTTCAAGCTTAGCTTTTCAATCATGTCTTCATTCTGTTCATAATCATAGCCAACTCTTTTAAACTTTTGTCACCTTGAGTAGTAGAAGTGTGCCCAAAATGATTGTGCATATGTTCTATCTTGTCTTGACTTAATCCAACATAGGAAGAGTAGAGTTTGAGATGATAAAATTGAACGATCATGATTTGCCTTTACATTCTCATCTCTAAAATAAATGCTTAAACACGAACCTCCTTCTTATGGAACCTATTGTCATGTTGAGTTTAGATAAATTTTGTGACCTTATGAACTAGTGGCACTTCAACGATCTGAACTATCTCCTTCATAATTACCCCTTTTTGCCTTTTTGTGAAGAGAGACATGGAGCTAAAAAAAGTTGGGCACATGAAGGTCTAAGTAAAACAAAAAAAACAAAAAAATATGGGCACATGAAGGTCCAAGTATATTAAAAGTATTTTATATATAAAAAAATAATAGCTCCATGATCTCAAATGTTATCTTGTGGGGGTCAATCATGAGGAGATCCTCTCACCACATTGGTTTGAGCTAGAAGTGTCACAACTTTCACTGTTTAACTTAAAAATATACATGACATAGGTATGTTTCTCCTTCACCTTGATCTCCCATTTGGTATGAGAAGTGTTTAGGCGCTATTGTTTCATTACCAATCATGCTATGTGCACCTCTGTTTGCTTTTCAATTAGAGGAATAAAGTTTTGGCTCACTAGTACATGTGTACTAGAAGAACCCTTTTACTTTGACCCTTTGTGTCTTTTGATAAGCACAGATGCTAAAGGAACAGGTGTGGGGGTTGGGCAACCCAACCCCAACTTAAGCAACTTCTCCTCCGATGAAAACACCAAGGCTACACACGAAGCACTTCACACATCAACATCAACTCTCTAGACTTCATCTCAATATGAAACGCTGGTTTGTATCTTGGTACCCCTCTCCTACATTTATCTCCCTAAAAATGAATGCTTAGAAAGCCAATTCTTTCATGTTACTAAAACTTGATGAACTCTAAAACATGACCCCAAGATTTGATCATGACTAGTCTTATGTGACTGGCTTGCATAATCTTTATTCCTTGCCTTTCACTTAATGCTTGTGGGAACCTTACTCAGTTAGGATAACATTACCTAAGTTGTTGTGAAGTGTGATATAGTGATGACAAGACTAGTCCTTCTTTCTAATCAAGTACTTTGGAGACTTCCATTTTGAACAAAATTTAAAACCATGGCTTCATAACTCCTCTATGGTATAAATGTCCTACTAGAGCCATAGGAAATATCTTGACCAACCCACACTTTCTTGCTACTTAGATTTTGTTTTGAGTTTTGTCAAATTGTGTGACCCTAGTGAGTGATGCACCATGCTTACATGATCAAGATCACATACACTCTAGCCATATATGCTATAATCTTACACTGAGAGCAAGCAAAAACAAGCTGTCGGCATGAAAATGTGTCAACACACAGCAAGCCAGAAGGGCTCTGCTCGATGGAGCTGGAGATCCTCTTGGCTTCAACATAGGGTTAGTCGATCCTGCTTATTCCTCCCGAGATATGCCAGTCAATTTGACCCTGCAATTGACAAGGAGAGAAAGTTTATCAGTAATTTAAGGGGGAACATGCCGGTCTATGCCCAAACTAGTTCCAAGTGTGCCGCTTCAGGAGCAGCCATACAGGAAGAACGATTAAATAGCCGATACGCACTAGAAATCGGCTGTTACGTACAATAAAGCTCATGAGTAGCGATTGATTTTATGTTGGCAGGTACAGTACACGTATATGTAAATGAGATCATCAGCTAGGCAGATATCACCAGTATAAATCATTGAGCCGATGAATCTAACAATAAAAGATATAGCATGCAAGCAAATTGACTGTCTAATACAAATGGACATACAAACACTTTGAATCTAATCTATTACCACCAACTAGTGAGGTTTGACCTGGATCAATGACAGCTATGATGATAGTAACAAACTAAAACCGAAGAATAAGTAAAACCATCCATACTTCGATAGGCTTTCTGAAAGACATACTACACGTGAAGGCTCGAATGAATCGGCTGAAATAGCTGATCTAGGTGAAAAGAGACTACAACTGTTAGTACAATCGACTATTTAACATGGACAAACCTATAGACTCATCAGACCTAACTTGCTATCTCTAACAGTGGGGTTCGACCGGATCAATGTAGCCATGAAAAAGACAACAAATCAAACCTTTAAAGTAAACAGATCTATTCACGCTTAACAGAATCATGTAAACATACTAGTAGGCATTAAAGCATAGGCGATCGGCTATTTAGCCGCTACAAGCATAACAAACAGTTAAGGTCACGCCTAATCAAGAATAGATATACTAACTTGCATCCTCCAAACTATAGTGCTATCAGTGGGGATCGACCGGATCGTTACAACCATAATAGTGAATCGTAGACCCGATTTAACTAACCAGCAAACCTCTCTAAGATTATTCATGCCTTAACCACGTACTATGCGCGATCAAGATCGAAGTAAAAATAGCCGATGAAATGTAAACCGTCGCTCAAGGTAAACAATATCGTGTTGTAACAAAATGAATGACGGACCTAAAGGATATGAGTCTGATCTAAATCGATCTTGACCAGGTAGGTTGATGTTGCTGCAAACTAATGACAATGGACAACATCAGCAAGATCGATAACTTAATGAATCTACCAAAGATTGCCACTCTTAGGTAGAGCCGATAACTTGACCTTAATCTAATTCGAGCAGTGGAGGTCGACCGGATCGATGCAGCCATACTTGAACTAGACAAGAGTCGATAACTAGCTTATACCAAAGTCGTAGTGGAGGTCGACTAGATCGATGCAGCCATACGAACTGAAGTATAAGCCATGACGATACTTATAGACAAGTCGGAGGTCGGCCGGACTGATGTAGCCCTGCTAGCTGAAGAACTCGCCGAGATCTACTCTACTCCTACTCCTAAGGGGTGGCTAGAGCCAAAAAGGTAAGTAACTTATATTTGATTGATTGTGTTGTAACAGAACCGACCAATTATACAAAATTAAGTAAGAAAATCATCCGCCAGAGTAGACGATTTAGCAAACTTAAGCCCGTATAACCCGGTAGTCCGTGAAATCATGAAGGATTTCAAACCAACTTCCATTCCAGCCAAGATCATAATAAGTTTAGCGGTCACCATCACATATTACATAAAAGTTCGCAATCTCAGATACATCAGAGTTTCAACATAGTTATTACAAAACAAGTTCGAATAAAAGTAGCGGAAGTCATTTGTCAAACCACACACACACTCACACAAAGTTCAAATATAGTGCCAGCGAATGATCATCTCCAACAAAAGCATCAGACGAGACGTAAGGAATGACCATGCCCATGGTCCTAAGCATCACCCATCGTAGGATAAAGGCAGTTGATACAGTAGCCATAATACATCTGCCCATCTGCAACAAGTGGGAATAAAACCCTAAGTACGAGAAGGTACTCAGCTAGACTTACCCGACATAACCAAAAATAAGTGTCACCAAGGATTATGAAGGGCTTTATAGTAGGGTAGCTGACTCATTTGCAAAAAGAAGCATTTTTAGCATTTCAAGACCCTTTTTAAAGCATTATTGTCAAGTTAATTGTTATTAACCTGTCGACTAGATTTGCACCTATACTAGAGCAAACTATGTGATTAAGCAGATAATGATAACCAATGATCATTAAACAACTTCCATACTGTCCTTTTCACTATAACTAGTCCAAGTGTTCCATAAACATTTACTACGATGAAGTAACTCAAGTCAAGTGCTCACTGTCCAGGAGCGATGGCGATTCGAATCGATTCCTAACCAGCTGGTGATTTATTCCTTACACAAACCATCACTCACCTGCTAAAGTGAGATATTGATCACCGAGTCAACTATCTAGGAATCTCGAGTTTGCCAGGAACCACATGTACCCGGGGGCCTGACCGACTGCACTTTGGTCTTATCATCTCAGCCCCCGTGTCCTACCACACCTGCTCCGGCACAGTGCGTTGCAGGGCAATCTACTCGGCCCGAATAATCTCCTAGCTTCACGGTCGGAAGGTACTTTATCTGGCCAGCTAAATGTAAGGCATGCGTTCAACATGACTCGAGGCCCAACAACGGTCGGTCCTTAATTCGACACAGACGGAAAGCACTACAGTCCAAAACTCTGCAAGTCTCCGTCTGGTCTCAATTTCATTTAACACTTAGTTATACCATGACTTCATAGTCATCCAAGCAGATCCTAGGTAACCACCTATAGCTCGCAGGTGACTAGGAAATCACCTGACTTCTACCGGTCTAATCCAGCTAAGCATTGACTCGACTGCGGATACCAGGGTAACAAGGATATAGTATAACAAAGGTAAACAAGGTATAATGCAGCAACGGTTGCAAACAACTCCTAAACATAATGCATCAATTAAAGTAAAGCATTGAATTAATAATTGCAAACCGGGAGAAAATGCTCCGGGGCTTGCCTCTCTCGAAGGAGCTCGGACGGTGATCGGGGCACTCCGGAAGTTCCTCAACGTCCTCCTCGTCGGCTTCGGGCACTTCCTGTGGCTGCACCTCGAGCTGCTCCTCGGACTCTTTGGGTATGACGACTGGGTTCTCGGTTTGCGATCCTGTATGATGCAATGTGCGTAAGTGCTTATGCAATCGGTGCATCGGATGAGATGAATACAATGGATATGTTTGAATGCAAGGTAGTCAACATCATCCAAGAAAATATACTACAAGCACATGTCATCTACTGCATTCTCTTCTACTACTAATATGTTAAGTCAACACATCTTATTAAATGCTTCAAAGATACACCAAAGCTTTACTAATTTCTTAATCCCACAAAAAGCAACACTTAATTAAACCCTAATTAATAATAGGTTTGAATAGCAACCCCTATTTTTGTTGCTTAGAAAAATCTTAGAAAATTACTACAGCATAGTACTACCCTAAGCAGATTTTCATGGTATTTGAATGAGTGGATTAGCCTACATAAAATAACAAGCTATGGCATGATTATGAACATAAAAATACTTTGAATGGTGAAAAGTGTCAAACAATAGAGTTAGTATTTTTCCTAGGTTCTTCATAGCATACAATGTCTGTACAAAAATTATCACATGCATGTTTTATACAAAGTTTGCTCTCTAGCTAAAATAACAAAAATCAGCCGTTAAAGGTACTTGAACTACACCTCAAAATTTTCCCACAGCACATGCATGAAACATAATTTTCCTAGGAAGTACATTACATAAGAAGATTAACAAACTTAGAAATAATATTTTTCTGAAGCCTATAGATTTTTCTACACATTTTTCAAGTTATCAGCAATATACATGATTAAATAAAATTCTATAGAAAAGTATCTCAAAAATGACATGCAATAATTTTCCCAAGTAGATCTGATGATAAGGAACCTAGAAAAATTTATTTCAACAGTTTTGGAGCAAATTTGAGTACCCAAACATTTTTCAAACCATTTCTAATTTCAAATAATAAAGAAAAATTGAAAACAAATCATCCAATTGCTACTGGGCCAGCCCGTTGGAATCTGCTAGCCCACAGCCACATTTGGCCTACGCGGCTCGAGCAAAGGGAAGGGTGAGGCAGCCTGGTAGGGTGTCGGCCCATGGCCTCTCGGCCTAGCTCGGCCGAGGCGAAGGCCACGCCGGCGCTGTGACGCCACGGCGGCGTGGCTTGGCCAATGAGACCGGCGGCCATTGCCGGCCGTGACAGGGCGAGCTAGCAGGAGCATGAGGTTCGTGAGATGTGGGCAAAGGTGGGAAGGTAGCTAGGCAGGGTGGAGAAGAGGAGGAAGGGTGCCTTCCACAACGGCCGAGCATGGCGGCGCCATGGCCGACGGTGGTGGGGCGCGAGACGGCGCTACCTGGGCTCAGCAGTCGGCACAAGCGCGAGCACAATGTGATGGAGAGTGAGGCGGAATTGCGGGCGCACGATCGCTGGCCGAGGTGGAGGAGACGCGGCGGATTTTGCCAGCGGGTGCGATGGCGTGGCGAGGGGGAGAGTGGGTGAGCTCGGAGCTTGCGGAGAGGAGAGGCAGCGCGGGAGAGAGCAAGTGAGCGCACCGGCTCCAGCAGAAGTAGTCGGGCGCGTGGGCGTGGGCGTAGGCCAGCTACGACATGCGGCGGCATCAATGGCGCATGGCCGCCACGTGGCAGGCGAGCTCTACCGTGGTCGGGACATGACGTGGCGCGTCAGCGAGCGGGCGAGCGCGGAGGCAGGCCAGGCGCAGCGCTGGGCTGGGCTGGTGAGGTGCGCGGCGCTGGCGCAGGAGGCTCACGGCTGTAGGCCAGGCCGGCTTCGGCCGTGGGCCAGAAACGAGGCGGCGGCCCACGAATGAGAAAAGCCCTTTTTCCATTTATATTTTCAAGAAAATTTTAAATGCCAGCTTTCAAATATCATTTTGAGCAAGAAAATGACATCTTTTGAAAATGTACCAAAAATGAAAGTTGATTAGAATTTAATTCTCTACAACTTTGCTTTTATGACCAAAGCCAAATTCTTGATAGATTTTGAATTGTAAAATTAAAGTCAATTTTAACTCAAAACCCTAATTTTGGAGAATTGTTTTTAAAAGCAAAATTTGGCAAAATTCAAATACAAACCTTGCTCCAACAATTTTGCTAAACATTTCTAGATGATTTACCATGATAGCCAAACATGTTTTACTAGCCTAGCAACATAATTAGGGCAAAATAACTCTTAAATAGGTGTATGCAACATTGACGTTTCACGAACATGTTTCGTATGTTGTGAAGCAGTGTTTCAGTTGTTATTTACATGATTAGGCATGTATGATTAGGATGCTTGATGATGCATGATATGCATGATTTGCAGTGCCTAAATGCTGGTATAACACCGGGGTGTTACGGTGTGTCCTTTTACAATAGCTGAGGTTCAATATTTATACCCGAAGCCTAAACATAAATCCTACTTGATCATGACTCATTACCATCTTTGGTATAAGAGAAAACATTCCTATCTTAAGATGACTTGGACCCTAATCTTTCTCTTTTTTGTTGAGTCCAATATGTATTTCCTGATGCCAACCATAGCTCAATATCGTTATCTGCTAATGTCATTCAAAGAGAGCCGATTCCAGTGTTGTACCTAAGTTAGCTGATATCGATCCTTATGCAATCGATTCCTTGATCGGCACAATTCTAGAAGCTTCAAGTTCCCGCATTTCTTCTTCCCAAATTTTGGTGTAAACACATGCCCCCAATTTTGGGATAAAAATGATTTTATTCCAAAATTCCTATTCATCTTTTTATCACGCCGCAACCATTTTGTTCTAAGATATATGCGTGACTCCAGACTTCCCTATCCGAGTCTTATATAATATCCAATAGTATCTCTTCCAATCTTACTCGGCCTATTTGCTTTCCCCTTCTTTCTCGAGCAAATCTTAACAGCCGACGCCGTCATCACCAAGGCCTCAAACCCTAGCCATTCCTTTGTTCTATCAAGCCATTATTCAAGCGATCTTTGTTAGATTCACATTTATTTCTGCTGCAATGGCGACCAACAACCACGTCCCTAAGGTATGCTTCCAAGTTTCCATTCTCCAAGCATCGGCCGCTACCCTGTATTTCTTTTCTTCTCAAATTTATTTCATCTGATTTCTAGGAAATGAAGAACAAAATCTTGATTCCATCAGCTATTGCTTCCAATGTCTATTTTCTTGGGCCCTTGGGTGACTCTGATCCATCTGATTTCATCCATCAAGAAACCAACCAAATCCCCTTCAAACAATCTGTAGTGGATTTGTCCTCCTGGAGCACCAAAACTCCCTTCAGAAACTAGCCCAAGATGCCTAAGGGATACAGAAATTGGTTTCGCGGGATGTCCGAGAAAAGGGTGGAGATTGGGAGCTTTATGATCTAAATCAATGCTTGACACTTTCATTGTCCAAAATGGGGAGGAATGATCCACTCTTGATTTCTGCATCTTATTTCTAGTCCACCACCCTAAATGCCTCTATTTTTTTGTCATGGCCCAATGACCATCACTTTGGCCGATGTTTATATGTTGACTGGCCTCAGAATAATAGGATTGATGTAGCCTTATGACTTCTTAAGTGCTAGATCCAAGAAATTAGCCAAGATATCGGACTGCATAGGATGGGCAAGTTACATTCTAAACCACATTGGAGATGAATCAACTATTAGCGAAAAGGAATATGTGGCCTTTCTGAACACGTGGTTAGAAAGATTCATCTTCTATGGGTCATCTTATGGTCCGACTTACAATCATAAACTCATGGCAGAGCATCTAGCAGTAGGCAAGGATATCCCTCTTGGAAAGTATCTACTAGGAACTGCTTACCATCTGATGTACCAGGTAGCTGCCCAATTACTAAAGAATGAACCAGTTCATACTATTAGTGGCCCTTGGTGGTTGATATAACTGTGGCTCAACCTCTATATGCACAAGATTGTAAGACCTAATCTCAAAAACCTGAGTTTCCCTTCCTCCAACTTTGATGAGGAATATAGAGGTGAATAAGGAAGAACCCATCAGTGCATGAGTTATGGTGAGGCTGCATTGGCCATAACAATTGATATCGATATTGGCCATCTCTTCAAAAAGTTTTATAGAGGGTTTGATGCAGACATCATGACTTGGCTACAATACGATGAGGAGAACAATAAGCTGATCTTTCCATTCAAATTTTGATTTGAATCAGGCTATTCAGACGAGATGGCAGCTGCAATCTTTAATTCCTTCATCAAGCCCTATGTCCTAGCCGAATTTCATCATGGTCGAGGCAAAATGGCTATAGGCTCCTTCCTCCTAGGCAACCTTCCAACCTATGAGTTTTACAACCCCTCTTTCATAGCTCGTTAGTTTGGTCTTGGTAAATTGCATCCTCAACTTTTCTTCAAGGATATACTGAGGCCAAGAGAAGGTATTAGTGAAGTACTAGAAGCCTCCAGAGTTTTCCAACTAGGATCAGATGTTCCTTCCCTTTGCTTGCATGATTGGATCAGGGTCAATTTTTCTTCCACTCTCTTTGAGTCCTAGTGGCAAGAATGGCACTCCCATCTTTTCTATGGGTCGGTCCACCCTTTGTGCATAGCTCTAGATGGGGAATTTACTTCTGACAGAGAGGTAACTTGCCATTTC
Organism: Miscanthus floridulus; assembly: GCF_019320115.1. Classification (NCBI taxonomy): domain Eukaryota; kingdom Viridiplantae; phylum Streptophyta; class Magnoliopsida; order Poales; family Poaceae; genus Miscanthus; species Miscanthus floridulus. Next base: position 143,629,747 of record NC_089587.1, on the reverse strand, counting down.
TTTTTAAGAAAATTGTTCGATGAATTCTTTTGCCAGCTGTTCTAACTAACCCTTTTAGGACACTGAATTTGATCCTCCGAGCTTGGATAGGAAGGGGCATCCTATAGATTATCAGCCACCATGCCTAGTTTCAAGAATAGGATCGGCCACACCTTCACTGAAGAAATTGATGAAAACTCATGCTGCCCCCACGATCGTGGCATATCAATCTTCAAAGCGCAAAGCGGTCCCAGGGGTAACCCAGAAAGCCGTTACTAGGAACAGACTCTGCAGAATGAGACCTTCAACTGCTCAGGTAAACAATCCCTCTTCTTATCAAACTGATATTCAACTTCCAATCCTATTTTTTTGTAGTTATCAACCATTGTGTCCCATTCTGCCTTGGGTGCAGAGCTGTTGTCCCAGGCGTTTGATTCAGCACCAATTGAACCCTCATCGGCTGATCCTCAAAAGAAGCCAATTTTAGTGGAAATAACTGATGCTTCTAAGATGGCAGGAGATGTAAGTTTTTCCATTTCACCCCCGATGTTGCCAAGGTATTTTCTTTGAATTCTTGATTTTTATTCAGTTTTCACCCTTCATCTGATCTTTTATCATGCCAGATATATTCTGAGGAGACGCCCATGCAAAAGCAGGAGTCTAGCAGTCCACCTATCAACAATGATCCTCTTGATGTTGAGAATGACCCTGTTGTTGACACTCATACTGCTGATTCCCCAGTTCATCATACAACTGATGGTAAGAAAGTTATATGCTTAGTTTATTTTTCTGCAACAAACATGAACTAAAAATCTTCCCTAGTATTTGCAGATGTTAATGTTTAGAGTTCATAGCCGATTCAACTAGACATTATTGGTGCATCATCAGTTGTCCCTTCTCTTCAGATAGAGGCTATCATAGAAAAGGTACTGCATCCATTTCACCATTTATTTCATCATAAATTGATCCAATCCTTCTAATCAAGATTCTCTTAAATGTAGGCACTCACTCTTCCAGCTCTGAGCTATTCTTTCAATCTTAAGAAGTATCTAGATGAAGATGAAATCAACTCGTCAGCCATCTCCTCTATGGAGGCTTTGCTAGAAGAGACCAAGAATCGGCTAAGGGATACATTGCCAATGTTTGAGAAGAATATAGTCGATTTGGTCCAAGACACTGATTCAATGCAAAGAGTCTTCTTGGCTATTAAGGATAATCCATCCCCAATTCTTTCTAGAGTCTTGTCACCTTTATCCATTATTGAAGATCAAGTTCCAAAGGTGAAAAAGGCTTAGAGGAATCTATCCAACTGTGAAGCTTTATTAGCCAAGAGGAACTCCAACATGCAAGAGGCTAAAGAGCTGACATACCTAATTGATGATTTGAAGAACTCCTCCCTCAGGATTGACCCAGAGTTGTCTCAGCTGGAAATCATACGTGCAGAACTTGAGAAGGAGCTAGAAAACGTGAAGGCTACCATTGATCATCATAAGTCCACCTTGGCTCAAATACCCGATGACATCAAACAAAAGAAATAGGAACTGCTGGCCAAAGTCAGAGAAGACAGAGCCATCCAAAGTAGCCTCGAGAACATCCCTGGATCAGCCAAAGAAGACAAGCAACAAATCACAGAAGTTGATGCTATCCGGCTAGAAGTGTTGAAAGCAATCTAGGATGTTCTAGACTTGTAATTCGTATGTCAACATATATCTTGTGTAGAATCAATGGTAACCCTACTCTCTGACGCCTAATTATACTTCTTGTTTCAGCTAAAGAGCCGATTTGAAAATAGCCAATTCCAGACTTCTAACCTTAATCTGACTAAGTCTAAAAACATGACCTTTATTAAGAGAACCACTTGATCTTCTGTCCTTAGCCACCCAGTGCCGTATTCTCTTTGGCATTAGTGACATGATGCTTTGCCTTCTATTAATTGCAGTTGCCTTTTGCACGTCCCGAGGCATCCACCTCCTTGCTCTATGGCTTCAAATATTAGCCAAGGGCTTCGACCTCGAACACATCTACACTCGCAACTGCTCATGTTCCTTTGCACTTCTCTACCCTCATAACCTCTGTAGCGGCCCCCTTCCTCTCTTGTAGATCCAATCAACTTCATGGCCGGTGAGGATAACCATGGCAAGCGTGTGGTGGAGGAGATTCTGAAGGAGAATATGCTGGTGAACCAGTGCCTTTGACGCATGAGGTGAGATTGACATTTTCTGTTCATGATGATGAACTATTCTGATTTGTCTATAGGTTCATTGTTAATGACAGTCTTCATCTTCTCCCTAGGGCTGGCGAGCCCTCTGATGCTGTATCTTCTATGCCGGCCTCGTCGTCGGATTCTTCTAACTCCTACAACAACGATGATGCTCGGCGTTTCCTCCGAGAGTGGAGGGCGGCCCAAGACTGTTATTTCGAGGCGACTTAGGAAAGTGGCCAGCTTGAGATTCATCTTGGGGTCTCCCAGGCTGCCCTTCATGCCACCAAAGAAGAGGCTAGTGTCATTTGGGCGTGGCTAGCCGAGTCTGACGCCATGGTGGTAGGTAAGATGAATTCTAGGAATGCATTTATTCTAATTTCCATTGCCTTTATATTGATAGCTGTCCTATTTCTATGATTGTCAGCCCTGATGGTGCAGTTGGAGTCCGTTCAACTGGCGGTGAACGTGGCCATGGATGCCATCAACGCTTAGGGCCCCCTCATCAATGCTTGCCTCCACGATGTTCTGGCCCATGTCTAGGAGATTGCTCTTCATGGCGTTCATCATGGCACGTCGGTGGCGCTGGCTATGATGCAAGTCCAGACCGGGTACGAGCTCCACACCATGGAGACTGGCTTTCCAATGGGCGATGGCCTCGAGGAGCATGAGAATCATGTGAAGAATATTGTAATCTGTGCCATAATGATATCCTTATGGAATCTCTATCTACTGGGTCCTTTGCTGGTTTGCTGCTTGAACTCTCTGGTTATAGATGTTAGGATCTATATCTCTACGAATCCTTTGAATTGATGGTGCTATTTTTTGAGTCGATGATGGTATGTGACCTAATGTGCCAAAATTAATCATCTGGTTCTGACCTTGCCCCGTGGGCTATTGCACATGTTGCATTGATGATCTAGGATTATACTGTATCTGATTCGTAGTAGCACCTTGAACTTGCTCAGATGAACTCTAAACTACCTGGACATCATCATTACCAGCTAGTGCTGCTTCTTGATGGCTAGTACCGGCTTGATTAGTCCCCTAAGTCGATGGATGTGAAATGTTTTAATAAGGCGGCCCAACCTGATCAACTAGAAACCCATGAAACACCTCTTTCATGGTGTTGTGGAACGTGTTCAAGAAAACTTCATTATGGTTCGCTATGGCATCATGAATAGATTTGTTTATAGCTTCCACAAAGAAACGCCTATCTTCAACTTCATCTACATCTGTCTGCCCATGCAACAGAACTCTTGGTAGTGGATATTTCTGAACAATTGTATTGTCACATGTCTTGGTGTAGGACAACAAACACTTGTTCTAAAATTCTTCTATAGATTTGCTGATGACATCTTTATCTCCATCAGGTAGGTTTTCATTAGGTACCATAAGGATGTCGTTGTTGTGGTAAGCCGCCATGATGATTGTGGGGTCCCACCGAGCATGCCAGAACATGTGTCAGCATGAAAATGTGTCAACACATAGCAAGCTGGAAGGGTCTGCTCGATGGAGCTGGAGATTTGCTTGGCTTCAACGTAGGGTTAGTCGATCCTACGTATTCCTCCTGAGACATGCTAGTCAATTTGACCCTGCAATTGACAAGGAGAGAAAGTTTATCAATAATTTAAGGGGGAACATACCGGTCTATGCCTAGACAGTTCCAAGTATGCCGCTTTGGGAGCAGCCATATGGAAAGAATGATTAAATAGCCGATACGCACAGAAATCGGCTATTACGGACTATAAAGCTCATGGGTAGTGATTGATTTTATATTGGCAGGTATAGTACACGTTTATGTAAATGAGGTCATCAGCTAGGTGGATATCACCAGTATAAATCATGGAGCGGATGAATCTAACGATAAAAGATATAGCATGCAAGCAAATCGACTGTCTAATACAAATCGACCTAAAAACGCTCTGAATCTAATCTGTTACCACCAACAATGAGTATCAATAGGATCGATGGCGCTATGATGATAGTAACAAACTAAAACCAAAGAATCCATAAAACCATCCATACTTCGATAGACTTTCCGAAAGACATACTACACGTAAAGGCTTGAATGAATCGGCTGAAATAGCCGATCTAGGTGAAAAGGGACTATAGTGTGAGTACAATCGACTATTTCACATGGACAAACCTATGGACTCATCAGACCTAACTTGCTATCTCTAACAGTGGGGTTTGACCGGATTGTTGCAGCCATGAAAAAAGACAACAAATCAAACCTTTAAAGTAAACAGATCTATTCACGCTTAACAAAATCATGTAAACACACTGTAGGCGTTAAAGCATAGGTGATCGGTTATTTAGCCGATGCAGGCATAGCAAACAGTTAAGGTCATGCCTAATCAAGAATAGATCTACTAACTAGCATCCTCCAAACTATAGTGCTATTAGTGGGGATCGACCAGATCGTAAAAGCCATAATAGTGAACCGTAGACCAGATTTAACTAACCAGTAAACCTCTCCAAGATTATTCATGCCTTAACCGCGTACTATGCGCGATCAAGATCGAAGCAAATATAGCTGATGAAATGTAAACCATCGCTCAAGGTAAACAATATCATGTTGTAACAAAACAAACAATGGACCTAAAGGATATGAGGCCGATCTAAATTGATCTTGATCAGGCAAGTTGATGTTGCTGCAAACTAATGACAATGAAAAACATCAGCAAGATCGGTAACTTAATGAATCTACCAAAGATTGCCACTCTTAGGTAGAGCCAATAACTTGACCTTAATCAAATTCGAGCAGTGGAGTTCGACCAGATCGATGCAACCGTACTTGAACTTGACAAGAGTTGATAACTAGCTTATAACAGAGTCGCAGTCGAGGTCGACTAGATCGATGCAGCCATATGAACAGAAGTATAAGCCATGATGGTACTTATAGACAAGCTAGAGGTCGGCCGAACTGATGTAGCCCTGCTTGCTGAACAACTCACCGAGATCTACTCTACTCCTACTCCTAAGGGGTTGCCAGAGCCAAAAAAGTAAGTAACTTTTATTTGATTGATTGTGTATCCTTTTACAATAGCTGGGGTTCAATATTTATACCTAGAGCCTAAACATGAATCCTACTCGAGCATGACTCATTACAATCTTTGGTATAAGAGAAAACATTCCTATCTTAAGATAACTTGACCCTAATCTTTCCCTTTTTTGTAGAGTTCAATATGTATTTCCCGACGCCAACCATAGCTCATTATCGTTATTTGCTGACGTCATTCAAAGAGAGCTGATTCTAGTGTTGTACCTAAATCAACTGATATCAATCCTTATGCAACCGATTCCTTGATTGACACAATTCTGGAAGCTTCAAGTTCCCACATTTATTCTTCCCAAATTTTGGTGTAAACACAAGCCTTTCCACCTCTCCACAAACATGCTTTTTCATCTTTCCACAAAATAAAGACTCCATGTATTCAAGATCTCTCTCCATTGTCCATACAAGTCTGAAAAAGAGACATGGGCTATATGTTGTGAAGAAAAAGAGAAAGTTGGAAAAGATGATGAAAAAAGAGAGTTGAGTGAAAGAAAAAAAAAGTGTCGAGCAAAAAAAAAAAGAGAATGAGCATCAATGGTAGCCCATGATCTCAATCATCTAGATTTGGAGAGAGCATCTTTGAGGAGTCAACCTTCCACGCATATCCACACACTTGCACTCTTGATCATGTTTGTATGTTGTTTTACTCCATGGATCCATGCTTTGACTTTACAATATAAACATTCTAAGTATGCCTTTCAAGTTCTCCTACCCAAAACTCCACTTAAGCCAAAGTTGTAGGGCCTTGAGGCAAAAGAAAGATCTTAGTGAGGACACATACACATATACCATTAAGTGATTTGAGAGAACCATATGAGGAGTAACATGAGCTATGATTTGTTTTGAAAAATATTGTCAAAAACTCCAATTTTACTTGAGAAGGAGAAGTGATCTATGTCTTCAAGTTAGTATTGTTCCATTTCTCAACCACCTACGGTGATGTTCTAGCCACTTCAAAACCCACATGTATGAGTTTGTGACTTGGAATATCTTTTATGCTTGCATCATATCCTAAGAAAGTTGTGTATCAAATTCACCTAAACCTTTGCTTGGTACACTTTCTTGTTCGAATCCTTTACTCGGGATGAGCAAAGGTTCGGTGTGGGTGAGCATGTTGACGGTCACTAACACCTATTTTTACCATCAACATTTCACCCAAAAGCAAGACAAAGTTAGGAAAATCATCATCACATGTGTAGGATTTGCTTTATAATTCACCTAGTTCCACTTGTAAATGGAAATATATTTGTATGCAGGAATTTTGGCCAAAATGGTGACAAATACACACATAGGAGGCAAGTGGACATGGTAGGAGGCCATGGGGCCACTTGGGCCCATCGGCAGGCCCCATAAGGGCACCGCTCGGCCCCCCAAGTGCCACCTTGGCACTAGCCATGTCACCGATCCATGGGAGCTGCTCCACAAGCTCTCCCATGCATTGATTTAAGTCAGTTTGCATCAATGGTCATGATGGAGTGGTCTTGGATTCGTGGGTCCACTATCATGGACTTGGAGCCCTCCAACCGACCTCCAAACCACTTTAAGTACCAAACTTCGACATGTGCCAACTTCACAACTTCCTTTGGCAACCAACCAAGGCCCTACGATCGAAAGGCGGTGAAATCAAGGGTGACCGGTGCCCTTACCACGCCGCTTAGAGTCCCACTTTCACCAAACCACCTCAACTTTGGACATCATGCACACTAGCACAACTAGAGCAATGTGGTGTGTAGATTCAAGGTGGTTCAAGGTCGGTTGCATCCAAGGGTGGAGAAGGTTGATCATGCGGATCACTGACGAGGCAGCTGGATTAGCCGCTACTCCACCTCAATCTATAAATAGGACCCCTCTCCGTCATTTGTAAAGGCACCATCTCATTCCATCACTCCAAGTGATGAGTAGTAGCTAGGCCAGCTCTGTGGTTCTACTACTTAGAAGTAGAAGATAGGGAGAGAGTGAGGAGATGCTTGGAGAAGGGCCGGGGTTGTCGACATCCTCTCTACTTGTGCTTCGGCGGATGAAGCTCTTCTTTGAGTGAAGTCCGGCATCTTTTGTGTGGTAACTATGCTCTTTTGCATTACTTAAGTATTATTTAAATTATTGTGTTTACTGGTTTCACCACTTGGTTAGAGTGCTCTAGTCTCATTTCATCATGTACAGGATTAGAGTAGTGAGTCTATAGATTAAGCGTGGTGCTTAGGCTATAGCTTGCCTGTGTTTATGGCTAGGCCTTCAAAAGATTGTGGTAGGTGGCATGTGGTGACAACCCTATCCATCCTCTGTATTCCACCATGATAGGTCTAGTTAGTAAATTGTAGGGCTCATGGCAGACCTTGTCTAGTTATCCCTCCTAGTTGCTAGGCAGGCTATGCCCCGAAGTAAACAACCATGATATAGTATTCCTTAGTCTTGCCTTAGTTCAGAGAAACGACATATATCCTCTCTACCTATTACTTTTACCCTTGGACACTCTTAGTTCTTAACTAGTCTACTTCACGTTCCCCATGGAAATACGATACCTTGGAATACTACTAGGTGAAAGCTACATTAACATCCGTGCACTTGTGGATTTATCTGTTTTCCATATCTAGAGTCAATATCCTGCTTCGCCACAAGGATAGGAAAGACCTTGCACCACCTTGGTCTTATAGAACTTCTCCTGCATGTATAGTTTGCAAGGTATTGGATCCATGATCTTATCAATAGGGAACATGAGATATGCGTCGTCGAGAGGAAGCGGTGTGCTTCCATAGCTACCCCGTATCTGGTTTGGGCTGATGACCCAGACCGCCACATCCTCATCTAGTGCTAAAGGACAATTTTTCATTCTCTCCTCAAGCTCTTGAGGAAAATGTTGATTGTTTTGTTTCATTTCTTGTCGAACAGCCTCCATTAGACGTTGCATCTCCAATTCTTTTTGGGCATTCCTCCTCATACGACTTATGTACATGGAGATGCCATCTAGGAAGGAAAGCTCCCATGGAATAAGTTGAAACCCTAGTGCTTGGGTCAGTCAGGACGCCTGCGAACGGTGGGGTGAGGGGAAGCCAGTGGGCGGGCCACTAGTGAACAACAGCGACTAGCAGGGCAACAATGACTTAGCTAGCGACGAGTGGCTCTTGGGGGCGGGAATGGATAATTTGGGGAAATTTTTTTTGCCTGTGGGCACTTATATACCAGGTTCATTTTACACCTACGGTGCGAACGCGAGGACGCCAGTGCTCATCAACATCACCGCTGGTCCCAACATCCACTATGAATAAACAAATGGAAGAGGTCACTCCGCCAGACATGTGATACTATACTAGGAGTGATGTTTTCCACTCAGCCAGGGAGCCACTATATCATGCGCCGAGACATTGATAGCCAAGTTTTTAGGGCACTTTAGAAACTCTAATTTTGGTTGCCAAATTAACCTGATTGGTTGATAGCCAATATTGACATTACCTAATATATATAAATTGGTTTGTTGCCAAAATTTGTAGTTCTAATGTACGAACCGCCCCAAATTACATTGAGAGCAATATGTGTCATCCCACTGTTCCAACTCATTTTTCATACTTACTTATATTCTACTTCTACTCCTATTATACTGATATTCTACTTCTTCATGACTTCATAATACAAGATCAGTGCCATCCCACTTATCAAAGTCATTTTTCATACTAACTTATATTCTACTTCTACTACATGACTTCACAATATAAGATCAGTGCCATCCCACTGATCGAAGTCATGATTGCTAATTACATATATAGCTCCCTAGTACATAGAAGGCCTGGTGATGATGCATATGGTGCCCTTCTCCTTCAGATCCAGCCACCGTCATCCTCACCAGATTCCTCCTCGCCAGTAGTGGGTAGTGGTGGAAGCTAGCCCTCATTCCTCGCTATGGCATGGTGGCAGCTCTTCTTCTTGTCATCCGTGATGTTGGACTTCACGGTCCCTAGGACGTTGTTCTTGGCTGCAGTCCCTAGTCCACTGCCAGGTTTGCCCTACCAGGGCACATGGGGCACTGTAGCTGCCCATGCCAGTTCGATGATGCATAGAGTGTGACCCCTTGGGAAGGGCATCACATACCCATGGGCACGGTCATCATCGAAGTTAGTGGTAACAGTAGCCTGAGGAGCATGGGAACAGCAACTACGGGGAGGGGGGCCGCATCGGTGAGGGCAAACTAGAGAGTGCCGAAACCGGGGAGGGCGAATAGGAGTGTGATGGAACCAGCAAGGGTGAACAGGAACAGCGATGGGGCCGATGAGGTCGAGGGTCCCGAATGAGACCAGCGCGACTAGCGAGAGTGGGAGGAAGATGGTGGAGGCACTAGCACATAGCGCTCACATCTGGTCATCGAAGATGCTAGCGGCATCTAGCATGATGACAGTGGTGGATGAGGTAGCATGATAGGACGCCTCATAGTGATGAGCCCTAGGGCCACTGGGAGCGCTGTGAGGCCAAAGGCGAATGAGAATAGGAGCGGGAGCTCAACATGGAGATGCACTATGGAGGGCATGGATGGGGACACAGAGTTTAGGGTGATGAGATTGGTGTGGCTAGGCATGTGTAGGTGGAGAAGCTGACTGAGGTCATTAATGGGAGTGGTGCTCCAATTCAATGTGACATGACAGGGAGCATTGGGATGGTGCCTTGGGAACCACAATCGGGGCGGCCTCGCCGTGGGTCACTCCGGAATTCCAAACTGGCATTATTTTGCGCTGAGCCTGTCCAGATCGTGTCCAAACCACAAAGTAGTGCATAGCCTAATGAAAGGCCACTTAATAGATAACATCACCGATCACCTTGTTAAGACAATCTAAAGCAGGACAACACATGCACCAGATGATATGCAACCGAAAAATATGACACTGGTTAGGGCACCCATAATGGCTAGCTCATAAGCTAGCTCCAAGCATTTTTGTATATTTATATTTTAATAGAAGAGAGAAAAAATATAGCTCTTGATCAAGAGCTAGGCTCATACACACACTCCAAGATCATGTGAGAGTGTGTTGACGGTCATTAACATCAATCATAAACCATCAACATAACTTGTATAAATGCATAAAAAGGATCACCAACATAGGTCTAGGGGTTTAAACTAATAAATTCCATGAGTTTTGGTGAATCTATGTTTGCAGGAGGATTTATCTAGAAAACCATCAAGGGGGACCTATTCGTCAAAGTAAATCACATTTATCCACAGCAAAACCAAAGTGGGAAGATTCTAGAGGACTCCAAGAGGCTCTCCACCGAAGCAAACCCTGAGGGGCTACCATGTGGGGCCAACCAGCACCACCTACAGGCCGTCCGGCCTGTGGGTCCCATTGGTCAGCCTCCACTTCGAATGTCTATTCCCCACTGCCTCCTAGATCACATCTACACTGTTCTTTCAAGTTAGTTTGTTCCAAGAGTCCAGAATTGATGCTTTGGCCTATATATACTAGCCCCTGCCCCTAGGTTAATCATAGATGCATCCTGCATTCTAGATCGGTGGTAGCTCCCGAGGGTGACTCTTATAGCCTTGTTGAATCCTCTGTAGTCCACCTCCTATTTGTAAGGGCATGTAGGACATAGCTGTGAAGGAAAGCATCCTTTACTGGTGTGTTTCCCTAGTAATGTCCCTAGTTGAATAGTAGAAGACATAGCTTACCCAAGTTAGAATTAGAGAACCTTAGTTTTCCTCTCTACGCTCCTATTTCTCCTAACCTTGTTGCTGCCCTTAGTTAAGTTAGACTATAGTTAGTCTCACACATTTCCCTATGGATACGATACTTGGAATACTTCTGGGTGAAAGCTATAATGGTATCCGTGCGCTTGCAGATTAATCTATGTGCGTTAAAATATACCAACAAGCTTTTTGGTTCCGTTGCTGGGGAAACGGTTGCTGAATTAACTACAAGCCTAGCTTAACCTTTTATCTTTTATTCTTTCTTTTGTTTTACTTTTTCTTTTAGCATGGATTCTACTCCTTTCTATTAATATGCTAAACCCACAAGCACAAGCCAAAAGCCACTAGAATCTTCAGAGCCTATCATAACACCTAGTTATGAGTTGTGCATGTATTTAATAAAACTGATTTGGGATAAATCCTTCTTAGGAGAAGGAAACGAAAACACATACTCACACCTACAAGAGTTTGAATAGACCTGTGCATGCTTGCGTATTGTTGGTATGTCTGACAATACCTTAAGATGGAAGTTGTTTCGGTTCTCTTTAATGGGAAGAGCAAAACAATGGTATAATCTAACCATAGGGTGTATGCAAGGAGACTAGGAAACGTTGTGCTCAAAATTTTGTTTATGTTTCTTTCCTATCTCTAAAGTGGTTGGCCTTCGAAAAGAGGTTCTAAGTCTTAGACAACTAGAAGAAGAATCTCTTGGCACATTCGTGGGATCATTTTAATGACCTCATCATCACTGGCCCAGACCTTGCCATTCAAGACCCCGTACTTCTTCAACATTTTTATATGGGTCTTAGCAAGGATTCTAGGAAATCCCTTCATTCAGCCTTTAGAGGAACTTTCCTTCATTTTTCTGCTAGTGAAGCAAGGTCTATGCTTGATAAGATTAGTGGAAAAACTCTCTGCACTACCATTAATAATGAACCCCTCAAGAAAGAGAAGAAATCTTCTCCCGATCAAGAAGAGGGAGTTTTGATAGCTAAATCACAACCACTTCAATCCCAAGGTTTAGCTATCAATCTCGAACCATCAATACCCCAAAATCCTCCAAGGAAAGAAGAAATTCCACCTTTGGAAAGCCTTAATGAAATTAAGGATGATCTTCTTGATGCTGATTTTAGGAAAAGCTTAAACTCTTAGCTACATAAGAGACCTTCGAGTGAATATAATTCAAATCCTCCCAAGAAGGGATCTCTTAGAAAGCATCCTTATTCCCATATAGGACATTGGGAAGAACACAAGGGTGGCATGTCTAGTGGAACCATAGAAGGACAGCCAAGCTATCTAGAAGCAATTCCTATTTTCTCCCTTTCTATGCCCATGTTGGATGTCTCATCTGAACCCATCTCTAGACCCATCCTTGACCCCAATGATTCCCTTTATGCTCTTTCTCCTAAGTCTCATGATGACCCTAGAAATCCACTAAGACAATCGAAGCATACGAGTAATGTAGACCACAAAGATGACCAAGAAGAGCAATGACAATGGCTATAATGTATTAATAATTCATATGTCATTGCTAAAGAATGGATGGACAAATATGAAGCCTTATGGGTAGAATCAAATCTTGGCTTAGATCCAAACGGTGAGCTTAAATCAAACTCTTTAATAAACATGACTCATCCAAGTTTGGAGGAGGCCTTAGATGAGATCAACCCAAGAGCCACCAACCCATGGGAAATCTTAAACAATAAAATGTCCAATGAATGTCATTGGCATGGACTGATGAAGAAAATGTTTTTGCCTATAGACATTCATGAAGAAACACCCTTGGAGCTTGAAAAGGAAGATGACATTGATGAGCATGGAAGTTATTTCATGAAAACCTCATCAAATCCATGCTCACATGAGAAATCTCCTGAATTAATTAGTCTCTCCAACATTGCCACACACAAGATCTTCAACCCCCTCATGCTTCCTATTCATAAAGACTTTGAAAGGGGTGGTTGTAGATGCATATGTTTATCATAAATATTGCAAGTCTTGTTGGCATGAATCTTGAGATAGGTACACGAAGATTGGTGTTGGAGGGGAAACCACTTCACCAATTGGAAGCACAATTAGAAGGTTTCCCGAGGACGAGCTTTTGTCCTAAAGCAAGCACTTTTGGAAGATAATATGAGTTTTCACCTTCTTCTGTGATACCCTTGTGAAATAAGCATAGAAACATAGTTGTGAAAATATTCCTTCGGGACATTTTTTGTCACTAACCATTTTAGGTTTGAAGCGAAAAGAATGAAGGAGGACGACTCAAGGTATGTCCAGCCAATTATCATACAACATTAAATTATATCCATCCAAACTTGATTTTGCCTTGCAAAATTCAAGTGTGGGGGGGGTAACCTTCTCTAAAAAAATCTTATGCCATGTTGCTAATTTTGGTTGTCTCTACCTTTAAGCCATGCTCAATTTGCTAAATAACAATCATGTTCTTTCATCTCCATTTGAGTAAATCTCTATAGTGCTTTCATGTTACCTTTGTCTGCCATAGTAAGTTTTGGTTTGGAAGTACTCGACATACTTCCAAAGGCATTCTAAATTAAGCGAGTTGTTTACGTTAAAGCGCCTTCCTTAATTAAATTAGACATGGAGTCTAGTTTGGTTATTGAACTAAAAATTGCCTTAGTAGATACTGAATATTTTGTTGGACTAACCCCTACAGAAAACTCTCAATTCAATTTTGGTAAATCATGAGATGAATTCAAATCAGAGATGAAGCAAGGCACATGACGAACTCCAATAACATTGCGTAGAGAAGACACAGTTCATTCATCATGGATGGAAGAACTATAAGTATCAAAATTCATTCACTTTGTCTTCTGTTGCAAGTTACCTTTTCCTTGAGCCATGTTTGTATAGAACAGGATAAACAAAATCTATTCTAAAGTAATCCTAAAACCATCTTTTCATTAGCATAGATGAAAAATACAAAATTCTAGACAAACAACCCATGTTTGAAAATTGTATATTCCTTTAGGTATGTGTTGTCCAATAATCCTTTGTAGGCATAAAATAATGAGTGAGGGCAGAAGGTCTAGCAGGGTGTCAAAAGATTGAAGAGCAAAAAGATGGCATGACAAAAGGATATGAAAGGAGTACAACCTAGGAGATAAGAAGCTCATGAACAGCTCAAGCTGTGAGTCTAGCCGAACAAAAAATACCTCAAGCAAAAAGGAAAGGACCATCATGAGTCATCTACCCTTCATCATATGGTGCTACCACGCCCCAATGACAAAGGTAACATCCAAAGGTAAATGACCGTTATTTAAAAAAGTTTTCCCTTTATTTTGGTAGGCACATAAATAATAAACAAACAAGTTTGAGTCACAACTTACTCGATCCAATTTGACTAACTCAACATGTTTAGTTCTTCGAGCTTGTTCCTAGCACCATTTTCTTGATCTCATAGCCTTAACCAAATGATCGAAAACTTTACACATCTTATCTCTGGAAGATGATAGTCATAATCATGTAAAGATTTATAGATAGACAATCCTTCCAAGGTTAAGAAACTCAACCCTTTTTGCCAAATGTACTTAAATGCTATAGTCATGCTCAATCTTTTGATCTTATCACCCATGACATAATTGAATAAAACACACAACATCAACTTCATCTTGTTCAATGTGCCTAAGGTTAGAGAAGAATAAGTAAAGTTTTGGTTCTGTTGGTGTTTTCCCACCAATAGAGCCCATGCACTTGATTTCTACCTTGTCTTATGAGTAGGACATACTTCAAGCAAAGTGTGGGGGAAGACAGTCGATTCCCCAATCTTGTACAAGTGAAGGTCTTGAACCTATCAAACCAAAATCAAAACTCAAAACCAAGACAGGTTTGGCAGAAGAAGGTGACATCACCATTAAAAGCGTCATCACAAGAATCCTCATCTTCAGAGCGAACCACGGTACTTGATCAATGAACTTCACAAGGAGAAGTTCGGTTCGAATGACTTAAGACACCGAACCCTCACCGAAAGAGCTATCTTGGGGGAGAAGCACTCCCATCTATCCAGGTAAGTATTCTTTCTCCTTTTGTTTTAGTTTTTAATTTTTTATATAGTTAAAAAAATTGATGAATGAAAACAAAATAAAAAGTTATCTTTATAATAAATATATATAGCTATAGTAATAATGTGTGATCTAGTAAACTTGAAAACAAAATAAAAGGGTGTGTCTAGTTTGCTTTAATTTGTTTTTAAGAGCTGAATAAAGAGGCCTCAGAATGATCTCTTAAATGGAAATGATGAAAAGTTGCTTTGTTGTAATTCCTTTCAAGTACCTAGTTTTTAGCCTTGAATTCTCCTGAGTTTTGGATAAGATTGTTTTGACATAAGGGTTTACTCTGAACTTGAAACTCGTGGGTAGCATATGCTTGATCTAAGTCTAGGTAATTCACATATATGATATGAGAAGGTCTGAGCTACTGTTTATATTGTTCCAAGTGACACTAAAGTTCTAGAGATTTATCTTTGAAAAACATAAAATACTACATGATAAGTTCCTGTATGAAAAAACCTTGAATTCCCCAGAGCCATACATGTTATTTAGGTTAGGAAAACTTCTACATATATGCTGCTTGCTTTTGCATTGAGTTTTGTCAAGCTTTGTTGACCCTTATGAGAGGTTTGGCATGCTCTCAAAATCAAGATCACGTACACACCACCCACATATGCGCTACTCCTACACTGGGGGCAGGCGCAAAAACATGCCTTCCATCTAGATCCACCCAAAAATGTTTTACTCCTACACTGGGAGTGAACACAAAAACATGCTTGATAGGTTTTCCATCCACCAAATAAATGCTCCAAGTTCTTGTTGCTATCTCTCTAAAGTTTTGTTGTAGAAAAGAGGCATGAGGCTATGCAAAAGTTATTCATAAAAAAAGGGAAGATAAAGAAAAAAAGTTGAGAAAAATGGACAAGTGTCCGAGATATCTAAAATAATGGGTACTTAGATGCCCGCTTAAAAAAGTGATGAATAAGATAGCCCCTGCTCTCTAGTAATTTTGTCCAAGTTTCAAAAGAGAGATAAGCTTTTAAGGAGCAAAGTAGAATTAGGATTAGCCACCAGATATTTCACACACATGCACATCTTGATTTGATTGTATAACTCAACTCGCTTGGGATCCAAGGATTGACTTTACAATATATGCATTACAAGTATGCCCTAGCTTTCTCCCTACCTATGAACTCCACATAAGCCTTAGTGGTAGGAAGAGAAAAAGGCATAACATCTTTATTGCCTTAGTGAGGATCCATAAGTACCATATATATTGAGAGACTTGAGAGTGTCATACAATGGAATCTCTGAGTATTTTTTTGAAAATTTATAAAAACTCCGAAATGATGGTTGAACAAAGAACTTGAGACATAGTGCTTGACTTGATCGTTCTGTCTTTCAATTGCTCAAGACCCAAGTGAAGGCTAAGAAGCCCCATAGTTGAAGGTAATATTGGTAAGTTTGAAAGTCATATCAGTTTATTATAATTCAGAGGAGAATTTTTGACTTTTGAGGCATTGAAAACATTGTAGCAACTCCTGATCTATTGCTGAGTTTAGCTTTGCTCAGGGGCTAGCAAAGGTTAAGTGTGGGGGAGCTTGTTGATGGTCGTTAACATCAATCATAAACTGTCAACATAACTTGTATAAATGCATAAAAAGGATCACCAACATAGTTCTAGGGGTTTAAACTAATAAATTCTATGAGTTTTGGTGAATCTATGTTTGCAGGAGGATATATCTAGAAAACCATCAAGGAGGACCCATTCATCAAAGTAAATCATATTTATTCACAACGAAACTGATGTGGGAAGGTTCTAGAGGACTCCAAGAGGCTCACCATCGAAGCAGACCCTGAAGGGCTACCATGTGGGGCCAGCCAGCCCCACCTATAGGCTGGCTGGCCTATGGGTCCCACCAGTCAGCCTCCATTTTGAATGTTGGTTCCCCATCGCCTCCTAGATCGCATCTATGTCGTTCTTTCAAGTCGGTTTGATTCGAGAGTCTAGAATTGATGCTCCAACCTATATATACCAGCCCCTACCCCCTCCCTAAAGCCATCCTGAAACCCTAATTCATATTCTCTTTAGGATCTAGTCTTGTAAATAATAGTGAGATAGAGAGTGAGGGAAGAGTTTGGAGGAGGTGCCAGCCTATCGGTGCTCTCTACGGCTTGTACCTTGGTGGATCCAAGTTCTATCTGAGCTTGCCTTTGAGATTTCTTTGGTAATCAACTTCTGATCCAAGTAAGCATCTTGTTTATATTGTTCATCAGGTTTGTACTCTTTTGAGTGCTTTATTCTCTTCCTAGGGGGAGTAAAGTATTAATCATAAGTGTGAGCGTGGTGCATAGACTTTGGTTAATCGTAGATGCATCCTGCATTTTGGATCGGTGGTAGCTCACGAGGGTGACTCTTATAGCCTCGTTGAATCCTCTATAGTCCACCTCCTGTTTGTAAGGGCACATAGGACGTGGTTGAGAAGGAAAGCATCCTCTACTGGTGTCTTTCCCTAGTAATGTCCCCTAGTTGAATAGTAGAAGGCATAGCTTATCCAAGTTAGAATTAGAGAACCTTAGTTTTCCTCTCTATGCTCCTATTTATCCTAACCTTGTTGCTACCCTTAGTTAAGTTAGACCATAGTTAGTCTCACACATTTCTCTATGGATACGATACTTGGAATACTTCTAGGTTAAAGCTATAGCGGAATCCATGCGCTTGTGGATTTATTTGTGTGCATTAAAATATACCAATAGAGTGTCATGTGGACCTAATCATACTATGAGCCATTGCTAAAAGCTAGCACTATTGGAGAGGTTGGCTTAGAGCTAGTAACTAACTTATACCATTGTTGGTGTCCTTAATACAATGGTCAATTTTATGAAGTCGTTTTGAATAAAATCATGGTAAACTCATTGCACCATCCTTGAATCCAATCATAAGTGCAACACAAAGACAACGATGATGCTAAAGGAAGCCAAACATTCATTCTAGTAGGAATTGAGTGAAGCACAATGACCAGATGGTACTCCTTATTATGCTATGAAACATACTATTCCCAACATGTATGAGTGAAGAGCAAAGACCGGATTATACTCCAATGAGTAAGCAGTTCATCACCGTGTACATAACCTCATGGGTATATAGTTCATGATCTCACACATAGATGAGTACAAAATCTAAGTATAATAACAGAGGTGCACACCCAAGATATAGTTTAGACACACACAAGTTCACAAAATATTGTACCAAACAACAGAAGGTGCACCTAGATGCAAATTAATAAGATAACTAGCAGGATACAAATTGCAGGGACGATGAAATCACCCCCAATTCTACTCTTCATCGAGAGTAGAACGAAGGATCCGCTCCATGTCCACTAGAGCTAGGAATGTGTCATCGATGATGCCAAAATCAGCTACCAATGACTCAATCATCATCACGGACGATCATGGCGGGAATCTCAGGTTCGTTTGACGCAAGTCCACTGCATCGCCGGACCAGAGCTAGGCGGTAGCTTGAGCTCTGGTGGCCCCCACCTAAATGCCATGCGAGACCATGCACGCGACATGTGTAGGCGTTACATGGAGGCACTCCTCAACCTTCATCGAAGTACCATGCTCCTCCATAGGGGACACTATGTTGCAAGCAATGCCTGCTGCCCCATGGAGGGTTGCAAGGTCTTCAGTCCATTGATTGATGAGACCCTGCAGCATGAGCTATCTGCCCTCAAGAATGTGGTGCTCGTGCTTAGAAGTTGCCTGCATTGACAAGATGGTGCCCAACGTTCTGGCGCTCGATAGCTAGCTATTTTCAGAGGGCTAGAAAGAACAACAAATAGGTCAATGGCAGGATGCAATGGGATCGATGTGAATTCAAATGCGATCATAGCAGTAATTATAGGCTAGCAGTAATTATAGGCAAGCTACGTCTATGCCTCAACCCTCTCCCCATGAGCTAAGGCCAGCACCACCTCCACAGCCTCCAAGGAAGACCGCAACCGCTCCTCTTGCCCATGCATCTCTAAGATGGTGGTGTAGCTCCAGTCGAGGTCCCTGATCACTGAGCTCCTATCTGATCCATCGATCGAATCATCAGAGCCATCGGAATCAGTAGAACAAATAGGGGAGGGATGGCATGGCAAAGAGTTGGTAGGCTCGTGCGAGGCAAGGTGACCAGCTGGTGGTGGACCGGCCATAGAGTGGGCCCTATATAGTAGATGGCGTTAGGGTAATGACTCGAATGAGACAAAGGACGAAAGATGAGCTTACCGGATTAGGGCGCAAAGAGGAGGATAGCTGTTCAACATAGGTGATTACTCCATTGGTTGCTTGCCATGGTCCATCAATCTTATCAAGGTGCAATAGGGGATTGAGTAGAGATCGCAAAGGGGAAGGTGAGTCTGAGGGCTCGGTAGTTAATCTCCTCCTTTTCTTCCACTTTAATAGACTCAAAAAAGTCTCGGGTGGCCGTCGAACTCCCACGGCTATGGAAGTTACAGCCATGCCATGCCCCCATGACTCCCAGTGGGGCAGGTTTCCCAAGCGTAACTAACCATGCATCGGAAGACAAACCATCAAGACTGATGCTTCCGCTCGCCTAGATGATACGCAACCGATAAGACTGAAGCTAAACACTCATTTTAATTTCTAAAGTACAAATTGAGTGAAGGGCAATGACTGTATCATACTCCTATGAGTAAGGAGTTCATCACCGTATATAAAGGTGACCAACATAGTCATTGGACACTCATCCCACAATCTCGCCACATGGACACTCGGATCATATGACACACAAAGCATCAGAATTTAGCTAGTTTTGCTCCACCATTAACGTAATAAGATAACATTGTCCTTGTTCCAGGGAAAAAAGATATTTTTACAAATGGTAGGGAGGACAAAATCACAACTGATCTACTCTTCATCAAGAGCTGAATGGAGGATGTGATCCATGTTCACTGTAGCAATGATTGCGTCACCGGTGGTGCCAAAGTCAGCCACCACTAACATAATCCTCCTTAGGGATGATAGTGGCGGTGGCAGGAATCTAGGGTCCACTTCACGCAAGTCCATCATGCCATCAGACCAGAGCTGGGCAGCAACCAGAGCTGTGGTGGCCCCCACCCAAATGTTGAGCAAGACCACACCCATGATACACATAGGAAGTGCGTGGAGGCACTCCTCGACCTCTGTCGAAGCAACGAGCTCCGCCGTAGGGGACACCGCATTGCAAGCAATGATGGCCTCCCCATGGAGGGTTTCAAAGTCATGGTTCTGTTGTTCAAGGAGACCCGCCAGCACTTGGTGTCTCTCCTCGGCAAGATAGAGGTCACAGCTGGCAGTCGCCGCATCGAGAAGATGTTGCCCCATGTTCTGGTGCTCTGCATCTAGCTATTCTTGGATAGCTATAAGATTGAAAGAAGAACAAAAAGGTCAATGGTAGAATGCAACAGGATGTGGATTTCAATGCGATCATAGAAGTAATTGCCAGTAATCTTTGCCTGCGCCGCAACCCTCTCCTGGTTAGCCTCGACCACTGCCACTTCCATAGCCTCTAGGGATGACCATAGGTGGTCCACTTCCACATGCATCTCATGGATGGTGGCGCTAGCCTGGCTGAGCTGCATGACCAATGTGCTAATGTCTTGTCTATCGCCTAAAGCATCACCAACGGCGGTCGTGGGAGAAGGAATGGCAAAGGGATGGCATGTTGAAGAGGTGTCAGGTTTGTGGGAAGCAAGGTGAGTAGCCAGCAGCAGACTTGGCAAGGAGAAGTCATCCCTATATAGCATAGGGCATCATGGCAACTTGAATGAGTCAAAGAAGGAAAGACTAGCTTACCGGATCAGGGCATGAAGACGAGGACGGTTGGTCCTCAGCTCATTAGCTAATGGTGACTTTGGATGCTTGCTATTGGCCATTGATCTTGGTGAGGTGGAGCACAGGATTGATAAGAGATTGCAAAGGGGAAGGTGAGTCTGAGAGCTCGATATGTAATCACCTCCTTCTCCATTTGTTTTGCTTTTCTAGCCGCAAAGTCTTGTTCAGCCGTCCAACTCCCATGGTAGCCACACGCCTATGCAATGCCCCCATGACTCCTAGTGGGTTGGGTTTCCTAAGCAGAATAGTGCATCGGGAGGTGAGACGTCAATAACGACGCTACAACTTTGCCCCAACACTTATTCACCAAAGCAACGGCGAAGATAGCGCCCAACGTCCAAGATCAAGGTGCCACAGAGCACTACATAGCTGGAGGATACATAACAGGACCATATCATTTTGTCAAGTCAATGTAAAGTAGGATGACACATGCACCAGATGGCATGAAAAACACATAAGGTCCTTGGATCCATACATATCCCATGTTGCAGCTTGCATGAGTTCCTCGGATTGAACTCCTGGGCAGTCTCAGTGGAGAGTTTCATAGCGTTGTTTCTAAAAATTCCACATCAAATAAAATGCAATGAAACTAGTTTCATTCTATACTTTCATTCTATAGTTTCATAAACATTTAATTCCATGACTCTCACTAAGACTAGTCTTATACTATACCCAACATGTATGAGTCAACGACAATGCGGCTATAAGAATTATGTTATGTGGAAAGCAAAGACTACGATGATACCAAAGGAAGCTAAACATTCAAGTAGTTCATCACCATATGTTAGGTGGACCAACATAGTCATTGAACACTCGTCTCACAATCTCATCGTATGGAAACCCGTATCATACAGTATCGAAAGCATCAAAATCTACCAAGTAGAGTTTTGCTCCACCATTATCATGAGAAATTCAACAACCAAGTTCATTTATAGGGCACGATCTTACACACACATAAGTAGCAAATAGAAGTGGTGGGCACCCAACATATAGTTTAGGCACATACAAGTTCACAAAGTACATAGATTGCCTTGCAACAGAGTTCAAAGCAAAGATTATGATGGTAATTAAATTTCATCACCGGCACTTTTGCTTGCGTCGTCGATGGGAGTGGTTGTCTTCCCCTTCTCTCCTTACTTCCCTAGTTCCTGTGCTAACTCCATAGTGCTTCTTCCATGGGCGGTGGTCCTAGCATCATCGTCAGTGGTAGTGGTAGTCTTCTCCTCTCCTTCTTGCGTCCTAGGTTCCTGTGATGAGTCCATACTACCGCTTCTATGGGCAGTGTAGACGGTAGATAACAAACATTATAAACCATCAATATAATATGTATAAGGGTATGAAAGTAATCACCAACATAGGTTTGGGGGTTTAAACTAACAAATTCCATGAGTTTTGGTGAATTTGTGCTTTCTGCAAGGTTCATCCATAAAACCGTCAAGGTGGGCCTATATGTCAGAATTAATCATGCTTAATCACAGCATAAACAACTCTAGAAGGTTCTAGAGGACACTAGAAGACACCACACCATGGCATAGGGTGAGAGGCTACCAGGTGGGGCCGACCAGCCCCCTGGCCCACCTGTCAACCTTCGCCTTGTTACGTCGGTTCTCCACTGCCTCTTAGGTTGCATCTACACCATCCATTCAAGTCGGTTTGACCCGAGGGCTTAGGATTGATGCTCCAGCCTATATATACCAGCCCTTGCCACCCCTCTAAGGCATCAAACCCTGATCAAGTCATTTGAGAAGATAGAAACCCTAATCATCCTTAGAGCTCCACCATATTCTAGGGCATAGCTAGCTAGGCTAGGTCTAGAGGGAGGTAAGCTTCACTTGGATTCCTGATCTTGTCAAGAGTGTGGCTTGGTATAGCCTTTGTACCCCCCCCTCTCATTTGTATCTCTCATTACTTTTATATGTTTGCTACAATTGTTATGACACTGTTCTTTATATCATTCATGTTCCTAGTTATAATGTTCATCATCTACTTTGATTATATACTTAGTATAGCTAGATTGTCATCATGTTCAAGCATAAGTTCATATAGCGCTCGCTCTGGTGTACACAAGGTGAGTGGTTGACATTGTGTAAGTGTGGTGCTTATACGTTGTTTACCTGAGGATACACCCCATATTCCGGGCCATGTGGTAGATCGCAGATGTGACACTCCCATTGAGTCCTTTGTAGTCCACTCCCCGAATATAGGATAAGTAGGATCTAGTTATGAAGGAAGACAATCTCTGTTCTTAATCTTTCTTAGTAATATATCTTATGTGTAGATATGAAGTTGATCTTAGCCATGATTACTAGGTGTAATTACACTAATCAATGTATGCTTTGACTTGTAATTAAGAATGACTTAGGAATTATTCCTCTAATATTCTACTTAGCCATGCTACTGTCATAGAAGGGAGTACTCTAAGTGATCAATGATTAGTTATTACCTACTAGTCATATACTTTTATCTCTTGACTTACCCCTGTTGTGAGTAGAAATTTGGTTATGGTTTATTTCGCCATCATGTGTATAAGTTATCAATATATTCCAACTGCCCATCCTTCCCTATGGTAAAATTATAAGTAATGATAGCTAGAATACTCTAGGGTGAAGTGCTACAATGGTATATTATCTATGCGCTTGCAGATTTCTTTCATTATATATTCTATCTAGTCACATGAAATATTAAAGTACTTCTTAGTGTCATTCTAGAAGTAGCACTAGGAAGTATGTCGACAAAAGATGCTCGGCAGTCCATCAAGGGTATCCCACGATGGTAGATTTGTTGTAGAGGTGTGCATAATCAAGAATAAGAAGGCGATAGAGACATAAGAGTTAGACAGGTTTGGGCCATCAGCACGACGTAATACCCTACTCCTGTGGTCTGTTGGTTTCTATTGGCTATCATATGATATCGCGTGTGTTTTGAGGGGGTCCCTACTAGTCTTATATAGTCTGGGGATAGGGTTACAAATCGGTTAGATCTAGGAGATAACCAGAAAGTAATAACAGATTACATGAATCATGGGATCGATCGTATTCTAATAGATCTCGTAGTATCTTCAGGATATCGCCCTTGATGCCTTGTAGTGCACGTCGAGCAGTGTCGTGCACCGTAGGTCTTTGTCTTGTGGGCTGGACCACCACTAGGAGCATAACCCATGTAGTCTAACATGGGTATCTAGGGTCATGCCCCCCATAGCTAGTGCCCGAGTGCCTTGTATCCACTATGCGATGCTGTCTTGAGCTTCTCCGAGCAAGTGTAAACAAAGCCAAGCAATCAGACTCATAGTCCGACCACCATAATGAGTTGTCGAGCAGTTGTGAATCGTCGTCGAGCAGAGTATCCCACGTAAGGCTTGCCATAAGGATGTAAGGAGCTCAAGTTCAAAATCAAAAATTTTCTTGCTATAAACCAAGTGTGCCCACTTAGAGTCTGACCACAAGAAAAGGGAGGTAATCGTCTTCAACTTTAGGAGGCACGGAGTCTTCCAAATTAGAGAAAACACACTCATCACAAGGTGAAGTGTGACCACTTAGTCACCAAGCCTAATAGTAGGTGACATAGTCACTTGGTGCCAAGGTCAAGAAAGTAGAAGAAAAATCAAAGACAAGCCAAGTAGGCAACCAGTCCCCAGGCGTAGCCCTAAAATGAAAAGCGCATAGTCACCGTGAGGTGAAGTGTTCCCACTTAGTCCTCAAGCCTAATAGTAGGTGATGTGGTCACATGGTGCTAGGGTCAGAAACAATAATAACCAGAAGAAAGTCCCTAGTGTGGTGAGGAACTAAGTCATAATGATGATGTAGTCCTCGAGCCACAAGTGGAAATCTCGGATGAATCAAATCGTGGAGAAAAAGTTAGAGTAATGTCTGTTCAGTAGAAATTACTGAGCCTTGATGATATTATGGAGAAGTCAGTGAATACTCGGTGTGTAGTTCCAAGTTGTGTCAGAGAATAGGCGATATGAGCCATAGTTGTGTGAAAGCCTAGATAACGGCCCAGCACGCTGCTTCGGGGAATTCAGAAAGGTGCAAATCATGGTGAGGTTTCCCAAAAACCCTTGAATGTGAAAAGTGGGTATGGGGTCTTTATAACTATGTCACTGCACTCTGCGCTCCCACCTTTGCCACTCCACCACTTCATCTTCCTCCTTGCCCTCATGCTCCCCCATTCACATTCACACATGCTTCCGCCGCCAGTCCTAATTCAGATCTGAGAGATGGCACCGAAGAGGGGAGGTGGTAACTCAAAAAAGGTAGCCGCTGGAGCAAGCCATGATAAGGAATGGGTGCCATCACTCTTGGGGGAGATGGAGCTTAATGAGATGGTGGAGGCATCCATTCTTCCTGACCAAGTCACCGCCAGATGGCATTAGGCCGATGGTGAGCCCTATCCGATTGCACACACCGACAAAGTTGATGTTTTGAAGATTATTTCTGGCACAAATTAAAACTTATGGTACATCCATTCTTGTGGGATCTATTGGAGTTTTAGGGAGTGAGCTTGTGTAATCTGCATCTGAACATGATCTTGCACATTGCTATGTTTATCCATTTCTGTGAGGCATATCTTGGCATTCTTCCCCACTTCAATCTTTTTCAACACCTATTCTGGCTGAAGAAGAAGGGCAGGGGCAGTTCCAAGGTGGTCAGTGATGTGTATCTATAGCTCCACGATGGGATGGCGGGCGAGTACATTACTATGCCACTGAATACCTCACTTGAAGGGGTGGAATGCCAGGTGGTTCTACATGAAGCAGAATCATCCTACCATCCGGTGCGACATTGACCAAATTTCAGAGAACCAGAAGAGCTAGTCGGAGAAGCCAACTAGTGTTGAT
The DNA here is from genome assembly GCF_019320115.1 of Miscanthus floridulus. Taxonomy (NCBI): domain Eukaryota; kingdom Viridiplantae; phylum Streptophyta; class Magnoliopsida; order Poales; family Poaceae; genus Miscanthus; species Miscanthus floridulus. Next base: position 143,604,115 of record NC_089587.1, on the reverse strand, counting down.
ATTGATCAAGTGAAGGAGCTCCTTGGGCTGATAAAGGGCATGAAGGTGAATGGAGTGGTTGTGGCGGTGAGCTTCATAGTGCGCCGCATCCAGCCCTGCAAGGAGAGGGCCCATCCGAGCTTTGACTTCAAGGGAGACACTGACGGCACCTAGTTGTGGTCGGAGAGACTGGCGAAGGAGGCTGTGCTACGCTGGGTAGCAGAGCTATTTGCTCCAAACATGTCATTCAGCATGCTAGGGCAGCCGAGAGCCTTCAACTAGATGAACCCACCTCCTTAGGTAAAAATCTTGACTATTGTTCCTGTTGATTTTATCTCATGCCGGTGTCGAGCAGTGAACTAATTCACTTGTGGAAAGATCCATTTGTAGGAATAGGTGGTGTACTTCTTGAGCGTGCAAAGGAGCGATTGGCTGAAGGTAGTAGACGCTAGGCCAATCGCTTAGCTGGAGGAAGGTGCCATCAGCACCTCATCCAAATATGGAGTCGTAGGTGCTGGTTGGATGGAGAATCCCCCCTGGTGTTAGAGAAGGTCTAGGGGAAAAGGGCGATGTAGGATGAGCCAACTAGAAAGAAGAGGAGAACAACGGATGTAGCTCCCTGTAGGCTGGGCAACATCTTGCTTGATGGCGATTGGACTTCTCAGACACAAAGTGTGGTGATATCAAAGCGGTCAGATGACGATGAGGCTCCAGTAGCTCCCCCTCCGAACACTAAGGTGCCATCACACAACATGTGCACTGAGGTGCCATCGGAGGGAGGAGAAGGAGCCCTCGGGCAGCAGGCGGAGGAGACACCGATGGCGAGGGCCACAAGACCTCCAGCCTAGGCCATGTGAGTTGACGCCAGGGCAGCGTCGATCCAAAACCATCTACCGGGAAGTTAATGTGTAAGTATCTCTGCCTTGGGATCAATAGCAATCCGTTTTTTATAGTTACGGTGACCAATGAGCTGATTTGCTATAGGACGAGGCGCACAGAGGACCTAAATCTTTAGGCTAGAATGGTGAGCAGTCGAGGGCTATTTTTGGCATGGAGATAATGCGGACAGACTCCATCCCAGAGTCCCTGGGCACTCGTTAGTCTATGGAGGAGTCAACCACCACTACTGGTGGAGGTGATGGTGGAGAGCGGTTGGTGGTGATGATGGCCGATGTGATGGAGATGCTAGGAGCGATGGTGAGAGCCGCCAAGTCTTTGGAGGTAGAGGTGGGAGCTACCGATGTCATGCTGGAGTCTAGGGCACAGAGGCCAGCAGCGTCGGAGAAGCAAGCGGTGCACCTAGAGATGCCATGGGGCATGGTCGGTTGCTTCATGCAGCTGCTAAGCCCCTAGGCAGCGCCACCGAGCCCCTAGGGAGTGCCACCAGCTATGGCAGAAGAGGACGAGGTTGAGGAGATTGAACGTGAAGAATCACAACCTCATGCCATCTGCATCCTCTACAAGCGGGGGGATGAAGTTGTGGTCATGGAGGAGGAAGACTGCAGTCCACCCTTTCCATAGCCATGAAGCAAATCGAGGTTAGTATTACATCAACGATGTCCATCTTTGGCATTGGAGAATAAGGTCATTTACAATCTTGGTGCTTTGCTAGGCATAGCGCGAGCTATCGCACACCTACAATAGCTGGTCAAGAGGATGGAGCCCCTCACCAAGGAGAACGCGAAGCTAAAGGAGGCAGTGAAGCTGATGGAGAAGAACGTCTAGAGGGCCTAGCATGAATGGGATCTTACTGAATCCAACACCAAGGACCTAGAGTACCAGAAGAGCATCCTATCCGAGCAGCTGAAGACCATCTCTGAGTAGCTAGAGCACACCTTCAAGTAGCTGAGAAGTGCCTCCAAGCAACTGGGGCACACCTCTGAGTAGCTGAAGAGCATCTCTGACTAGTAGAAAGGTATTCTGGGTTGGTGAGTTTATTCTGCATTGCCGAACAATCTTGTTGTTGCTGATCATCATTACGTTTGTAGAGCAAGACACGGAGCTTGGCTAGTTGTGCCAAGTCGTCGGTCAACACTAAGAGGAGAAGGCGTCTATGCGAGCGGAGAAACTGGCTGAGGATCTAGAAGGTGAGTACTTCATGGTTGGAGTTGTTGTTGATATGATTGCTTCATTTGACGAATCCCTTTGGTGTTTGCAGAATACCGTCGAAGGACCAAGGTGTAGTTTAACATGCTGGAGCTAGAGGCGCAAACCCAGAGGGGAAAACTCGATGCTGTGGTGACAGAGTCAAGCTAGTCCTTGACTGTATTGACATGGAGGTAGCTCCTCATCCCGATGACAAGCCACCATGTCTGGACGCCATCATCGATAGATGCAAAGCAGTGTGGGAGAACTTCAAGAGCTTCAACCACGACGCCACTATCTTTGTCGTGACACATGCCCTGGTGGTGGTCCGGTCTCACTACCCTACCATCAATCTTCGAGCGATAGGGGCCAGATTTGTCAAAGGGATGGGTGTGATGAAGCAGGAGCAGCTGAAGGATGAGGTGGAGGACGCGGCAAAGAGTTTGGCTGGTGATGTCGATCTATTTGGCAAGGCAGATGATGAGGGCCAAACTTGAGTGGAGAGGAACATGTATTGGACATCTAGAGAGGAGGGTTAGATGCGCAATGGAATAAGCAAACATTTATGTATATGTATAAATGTTGTATGTAGACGACATGTGCATGTTTATGCGGCTTGCTAGCCTTTTTAGTGAAAAAGAAACTTGTTGTTAACCCTAATGTGTTTATACATGGTATAAGTAGCATCTGAGCAGTTAGTTCTTTATTGGGCTCTTGGCCTTGGCTAGCCCATATTCCATAATGTCAAGCGCTGGAGCCCGTGCACGTGTAGGAGGAATAGACATGACTGAGGAACCATAGCCGACCACCCATAACGCAAAGCGTGGAGCCTGTAGCACATGTAGGGAGAGATCAAAGACTGGGTTTTCTCCAAAGAACATAGAGTAGAACGTGTATTGCTTAATGGTTGGCGAAATATCTTAGAGATATTTTAGTATGGAGAAACAGGGCGGAGCATTTATGGAGATCACGTATAATTGTTGGCGTTTGTTAAGGAGTAGCTTAGAGCTAGCGACCTCAAATGGAGATTAAACCAAAGTGGAGAAATAGTGGAGACAAATTATGGCGACAAAAACTTTATTCATCATGGAGCGGAGAGTACATATCTGGAGCGTTTCAAGGATAGAAACATATAAGGTGCTTGATGTGCCATGAATTGGGGATATCGGTTCCATCCATGTCACTTAGCTGGTAAGACCCTAGTTAGGTAACCTCTTTGACCAAGTAAGGCCCTTCCCAAGGGGAGGAGAGCTTGTGCATCCCTTTGGTTTTCTGCTTTCTATGGAGAACGAGGTCACCGACCGCAAATGAATGACCTTTGGTATTGCGATTGTAGTATCTTCATAGGACTTCTAGGTATTTGGCCGTGCGGATGCAAGTGATTAGGTGTTCTTCTTCATCCATATTGACATCCTTTATCTGAACAGCTACGGCTTGCTCTTCATTATAATGCTCTACTCTGGGTGCTTGGAAGGCAATGTCCGTGGGAAGTATGGCCTCTGAGCCATAGACCAAAAAATATGGAGACACACTGGTGTTTCTACTAGCTTGAGTGCGTAGTCCCCAGACATCAGCTAGGAGCTCTTTGAGCCATTTGCTCGAATGCTTTTCCTATCTCTGGTATAGTTTCTTTTTGAGGGCATCGAGGATCATGCCGTTCACTTGTTTGACCTGGCCATTGGCTCTAGGATGGGCAACAAAGACGTATTTGATAGAGATGCATCGGTCTTTGGAGAAGTCCCAAAAATGGTGGCTAGTGAATGTAGTTTTGAGGTCGGTGATAATACTGTTCGGGAGACTGAATCTGTGGATGATGTCTTCGAAGAGCTTGACTGCTTTCTTTGCAGTAGATGAAACAAGCAGCTTATATTCAATCCACTTGGAGAACTTGTCAATGGTGACATATACATACCAAAAATGGCCTAGTGTAGGCTTCAAAGGCCCAATCATGTCCAGTCCCTAGCATGCAAAAGGCCAAGAACCTGGGATGATCTGCAATTCTTACGCCAGCACGTGTATTTGCTTGGTGAAAAATTGACATCCTTCACAACATCGGACGAGGTCTTCGGCATTGGTGATGGCCGTGGGCCAGTAAAAACCAGCTCGAAAAGCTTTGTCGACCAGGTTTCTCAAGGCCATGTGATTGCCATAGGAGCTAGAGTGAATTTCAAGAAGTAGTTTCACTCCCTCTTCTTGGGTGATGCATTTCTATAGTATCCCTTCCTTGGCACTTTTCCTCATCAAGTTCCCATCTACCAGCACGTAATGCTTGCTGCAATGGATGAGGCATTTAGTTTTGGTCTTGTCGGTGGGTACGTCGATGCTGGTGAGGTACTTGATGAACTGTTCCCTCCAATCTACGATCGACGAAGGTACTACAAGTACCAGCTGCTCGGCGGGGGGGATTTCTTGAACTTCCTTCTCTTCTTTAATAGATGGCATAAAGAGGTCTTGAACAAAGATCCTAGGCAGAATCATCGCGCATGAAGAGCCTATCTTAGATAGGTGGTCGGTGAGCTAATTTTGATCTCGTACCACATGGTGGTACTTGATACCGTAGAACTTCCCTTTGAGTTTCCTAATCTCAGCGTAGTATGTGTCCATCTTCTCACTGGAGTAGGACCAATCTTTGTTTACCTGGTTGATGACTAGCGTAGAGTCTCCATATACCATGAGGCATTTGATGCCAAGCTCGATGGCTATACGGAGTCCATGGAGACATGCTTCATACTCCGTGGCATTGTTGGAGGCTAGAAAATGAATTCGAAGAACTTAATGGAGCATGTCCTTAGTTGGAGTGATGAACAAAATGCCGGCACCAGCACCATTGATGTTGAGGGCACTGTCGAAATACATTATCTAGTGCTCGAGGCAAGTAGCAGGGATGGGCTCCTAGATCTTAGTCCACTTAGCAATGAAGTCAGCCAGGGCCTATGACTTAATGGTAGGTCTACTTCTGAATTTGATGGAGTAAGTGCCGAGCTCGATAGCCCACTTGACGATGTGGCCGTTGGCCACTTTGTTATGGAGAATGTCCCCTAGAGGGAACTTCGGTGACCACGGCAATCTTGTAGTACTCAAAGTAATGACAGAGCTTGCACGACGTGACCAAGATGGTGTATAACAACTTTTAGACCTGAGGGTAACGAGTTTTGGACTCATTAAGAACCTCACTGATGAAGTAGACCAGACTGTTGCACCTGATAGGCGTGCCTGACTTCCTTGTGCTCAACAACGATAGCTGTGCTAATGACATGAGAGGTGGCGGTGATGTAGATCAATAGGGTTTCATCTGGTTGAGGCACCGTCATGATCGGAGGCTTCATTAGGAACAACTTGAGCTGCTCAAAGGCCAGTATCAGCCTCCTCCAACCCAAAGAAGCACTTGGAGGCCTTGAGTAGTTTGAAGAATGGTAGTCCCTTTTCACCAAGGCATGATATGAAGCAGCTAAGAGCAGCCATGCACCCTATGAGCTTCTGTATATCCTTTACGTAGGTTGACCATTTCATATTGGTAATGTTGAAGACCTTGTTGGTATTGGGTTCAATACCATGGGTGCTGACTGATGTAGCCTAGGAGTATGCCGGATGGAACTCCAAAGATGCACTTGGAAGGGTACAACTTCCATCTGTATCATTTTAGGTTGGTGAACATTTCTTTGAGGTCGGCGATGAGATTGTCGGTGGTGTTGGGCTTGATGACCACATTATCGATGTAAGCTTTGATGTTGCAGCCTAACTGTTGGTCAAGGCACATCTGGATGGCCCTTTGGTAGGTCACATGGAGTTTTTGAGTCCAAAGGACATGGTGGTGTAGTAGTATGCACTGAAAGGTGTGATGAATGATGTTTTGATCTAGTCATCCTCTTTGAGAGATATCTGGTGATAGCTAGAGTAATAGTCGAGGAAGGAGAGGAGTTCATAGCTAGTGGTGGAGTCTACAACCTCGTCTATCCGAGGTAGACCGAAGGGGTCTTTAGGGCAGTGTTTGTTGAGATCAGTGCAATTAATGCACATTCTCCATTCTTTATTCTTTTTTTGATAAGAACTGGATTTGCTAACCACTCAGGATGATACACTTCTTTAATAAATCTGGCAGCTAGGAGACATTTTATTTCCTCCTTGTCTAGCATGAATTGTCAGAGTTTCTGCTTGATCGGTTTGGCGGTTGGCAAGACATTTAAGGAGTGCTCGATCTTCTCCCATGGTACCCTCGGCATGTCTGTAGGTTTCCAAACAAACACATTGGCATTGGCACGTAGGAAGGTGATGAGCATGCTTTCCTATTTGGGGTCGAGATGAGCCCCAATCTTGATGGTCTTGGTGGGGTCATCGAGGCCAAGGCCGACCTCCTTCATTTCCTTTGACTTGGCGGAGGCATGTGGAGGCTCTAGCGCTAGGATCTCTAGGTCATAGGCAGGGCACCATCTTGGTGTCAGTGACCATGCTGGCCATCTAGATGGAGAGTTTGGTGGCTTCGGCGAGGGTGAGACTCTCTGTTTCGCAAGCAGTAGGTGATGGAGAGGTTGGCCCACAGAGCTAGAACTCTAGCAGGTGAAGGCATCTTTAGTACCATATAGGCGTAGTGCGGTATGGCCATGAACTTGGCCAAAGCTAGCCGACCAAGTATGACGTGGTAGGCGATGTTGAAGTCGGCGACATAGAAGTTGATGTGCTCGACACGGAAGTTGCTAGCCATTCCAAACTATACTAGGGAGGGTGATCTCTCCTAGTGGTTGGATGCCCTGCTGAGTACCACACCGTAGAAGGAGTCAGAGGGAGTGAGGTCTTCTATTTTGAGGCCCAGTTCCTTCAGAGCGCTTCCGCCATCGACGAGTACTTTCCTAAAGAGTACTTTCTTGATGGTGGCATCAAGGACAAGGGGGAACACCCTGTGTAAGGGATGTCCACCCACTGGTCGGCCCTGCTAAGGCGATGGGGACCTTAGACTAGGGGTGATAGTAGGGGTTGGCGATGGTGTCTTCTGTGTTGATGGTGAGCATCCGACGGGCGGTGAGCTTTTGATCTCTTCTGCTGTTGGTGGTGGTGAGGCCCCCGAAGATAGTGGCGACCACCTTGTCATGATCCTAGAAGGTGTTGTTGTTGTCCCTAGGTGGTCGGTGACCTCTGGCTTCATCGTTGTTGTTGAGCTGCTTCCTCAGGTAGTGGGGGATCAGGCGGTGAGTTGTTGATGAAGACAACTTCGAAGGTAGTTCCGAGATTAGATCTGCTATTGTAGGTGCGGGTGTGGTCAGTGCAGAATTGATCTGCACTAGATCGATGATCTCTCCATCTCTGTCAGCATTGATGACCCAGGAGATCGATCTGACCATAAAGATCTGGCCAAGCTTTGTGGAGGACGAAGAGCCTGCAAAACGTGCCATCTTGTTCATCATGGAAACAACACGCACACACCTACCTGGTGCGCCAACTGTTGACAAAAGATGCTCAGCAGTCCACCAAGGGGTATCCCACGATGGTAGATTTGTTGTAGAGGTGTGTGTATTGAAGAACAAGAAGGCGATAGAGACATAAGAGTTAGACAGGTTTGGGCTGTCAGCATGACGTAATACCCTACTCCTGTGGTCTATTGGTTTGTATTGGCTATCATATGATATCTCCTATGTTTTGAGGGGGTTCTTGCCTGCCTTATATAGTCTGGGAGGCAGGGTTATAAGTCAGTTAGATCTAGGAGATAACCAGAAAGTAATAACAGATTACATGAATCATGGGATCGAACGTATCCTAATAGATCTCATATTATTTTTAGGATATCGCCCTTGATGCCTTGCGGTGCATGCCGAGTAGTGCTCTACACTGTAGGTCTTCGTCTTGTGGGCTGTACCACCCCTGGGAGTGTAGCCCATGTAGTTTGTCGTGGGTATCCAGGGTCATGCCCCCCACAAAGTATCAATAAGCATTTCTAGCACCATCGCTCGGGATGAGAACTTAATAAAAGTGATGCTAAGGAATGTCAAGATATTAGGTGGCTACATAAATAGGTGACAAGTTAATAAATACCAATAGGCAGCGGTCACATTAGCTACGACATTGTCAATTATTGAATCAGCCTTAGTAGAATCGATCTCCATGTCCTCCTATTCTTGAGACCCTGCTTTTTGATCTCTTGTTTCCATACCTAGCTGACTGTCACTCCCCGTATTTGTCCATTCTTCAATCTTCATATCTTGCTAAGCTTTACTTCCCATATCTAGCTGACCATCAGTCCCTGTCTATTCACCTATTGCCTATCTGTTGGTTCAACCTGTAAAATTAGACCTTGAGAGAGTTGATGACTAGGAGTAGCACACAAAGCATGATTAGTTGGCAGCCTATCCAGTGGAGGTGGAAGATTGCTACATTCGATATGGTAGGTAAATTTATAGTCCCAGTTAGCTCTATCCTCTTACATTTGTTCAAGCATCATGGTTTGGGTTCTGAGTATTGATGTGTGTATCTCATTCATCATGGTATTTTTCCTTGCCTGGTCTTGGTTAAATTGCCACATTTCTCTTTGCAAGCTGCACATCATCTTTGTCAAAGATAGTATACTCTCTTATGCAGACTCAATAGAAGCTCCTGCCTCATGATCATGTGCAGCTGTTCGGAATTGTTGACCCAGTGATGGAGTTTCCATATAGTCTCATAATCACTGTCAGTATCCATATAGCCACCCACCATCCTAGCAAGAGTTGCATTAGCCTCTGCCCCTCTCAAATGCAAGTCCACTTGGTTCACCTCAGGTCGCTATGCTAGTATCATAAGTTTGGACACCGCTCTCAAGCCATGTGCTCCTCTACATCTGTCATTTAGCACAGAAGGTTTATAGTCTAGGAACACTACCCTATAGTTCTCCAATAGAATGCAATAGATAGGAGATCCTATGATCTTTGCCAAGAGTGAATAGATGATATGGACATATGGCATCCTCCTCTTTCCCTTCAAACCATCAGCAATCTCGTCCTCCTACTCACAAATGGGCAAGTCAACAATATCGAATTCGATGTGTCCCAACACCAAAGAAAGTAGCCACTGTTGCACGACTATGATTGCCCCACCAAATTTAGCCCTTGGGTACAACGACTTCTTGATGACAAGGAGGAGAGCAACTGATAGTTGTGTCAACTCTTCTGGTCTCCTCAAAGGATTGAAATGTTGCCTAAAGATAATTGAAACCTCCTCAATGGGTGGTTTTGTCCCTCCTGCTAGGACACGATGAGGAGCATACGTTGTCAACTAAAGATGCTTGGTAGTCCACCGTGGGGGCTACCCGCGATGGTAGATTGATTGATAGAGGTGTATGTGATCAGGAACCAGATGTGTCGGTGTTTCGTACAAGCACCGGCAAGTAAATTTATAGTAATGCGCGTTAGGCTCGGATGGTGCGCTAAAGGACATAGGATTTATACTGGTTCGGGCGGAACGTCCCAACGTCCAGTTTGTTGCTGCTTGTGTTATTAGCACCATGAACGGTCTATAGTAAGGGATACAAACTGCCGAGAGAGGGACTGGTCCCAAGTCTCTGATCGAAGGATTGAAAGGTGGTCGAGAGCTTCATAGCTGCTCGTGTGTATGAGTGCGTGCTATTGTTCGGTCCTATTTTTTTTCGTTCCTTTGATGGAGGATGCGCATCCCCTTTTATAGATGAAGGGGCTAGCTTTACAAGGGTGAGGGCTCTAGGATGCGTACTCTACTTAGCCTTGTGGCTCATGTCTACTTGGTCAGGTCCCCCATTCTGATGAGTGCAAAGGAAGATAAGTGCTTACGATGTTGTTGATATCTCTGTAGGATGTCAGATTGGTCACAGCATGCTGCCCCTAGGGTATGGGCTGTAGTACAGTGGTTTTGACTTAGGAGCCTCCCCCCAGCCTTGCTCCACACGCCTTCTGGTTCCCATGATTCTTGTTGGGAGAATTCGGGGTCGGGGTTCGGTGTAGCGCCGTGGCCAAGGCCCTCTGACTAGGAGGACCTGAGGGGTCGGGAAGAGGGCCCCGCTCCCTCGGGTCCACAGCACGGTGACGGAGTATCCGTCGTTCGTGGAGATAGCAAATCCGTTCTTGGAGCGTAGCGGTTGTCGTATATCTTCGTTGGGTTCCGTGTCCCAGAGCTGAAGGCGGCGCCTACAACTCTACAGAGTGAGATGCACGCACCTGTAATACCTTTTGGGCTCAGCGGTGCCCGGAAGAGTCTAAAGCATCAGTCCTGTTGCTCCCTGGCAGTCTTTTTCCTGCTAAGGCGCAGGGTATGGTCGTTGGAGCCATGGTTGACCCGAATGTCTTGTCTCGTCCTGTATCCATCATTATGAGGGATAGATATCGATCAGGGCGAGGCTCGTTCTAGGCCGTTGGGTGAGGTGGAGATCAATCCCTATCTCTTGGGTGAGACTAACCCTATCCCTCTGGGATCGGGCGAGGCGGAATCCATCCCTTAGCCCTCAGGCGAGACTGAGCCCGCCCTATAAGCGTCGGGCGAGACAGAGTTTGGCTTTGAGCCTTTGGGCGAGACAGGGTTATCCCACAAAGGCGTCGGGTGAGGCTGACCCTGCCCCTCCGGGATCGGGCGAGACGGAACTCATCCCTTAGCCCTCGGGCAAGACCGAGCCCGCCCTCAAGGCATCGGGTGAGACGGAGTTTATCCCTCGGCCCTCGGGCGAGACCGAGCCCGTCCCAAAGGTGTCGGGCGAGGCGGAACCAAACTCCTGTTACTCGGACAAGGGATGACATGACGCCTTTATGCGTCTGGAAGTTTTTCACGTTTGGTGGTTATCGATTCCACCTTCTGGGGTACCCCGGTATTAGGTCCCCGACAAGATGGTAACAGAGACAAAGGACATAAGATTTGTACAAGTTTAGGCCATCAGTGTGATGTAAAACCCTATGTCCTATGCTTTGTTAGTTTGTATTGCTAGAATACGATATTGGATGTGGGATGCTGACTAGGGGACCCCTATCCCTCCTTATATACTCTAGAGGGGTAGGGTTACATAGAAAGTATCCTAATCAGTTATATGGCAGGATTACAATATCTGTAGTATCCGATTAGATCTTCTAGGCGCCTTGCGGTGTATGCTGAGCAGTGTTGTGCACCACAAGTCTTGATGTCTTGGGCTGGACCATCCCTGATGGTGCGTCCCCTATCCCTTGCCTTGGGTACCTAGGGTTATACCCCCTCAGCTAGTCCCTGAGCACCTTGTATCCTCTTGGTGACACCGTCTTGACAAAATCTGAGAAGTCCAGTGTCGAGATGACCAGTTCAACTAGCGACCTGGGCGGTGAAAATCAAAGCCAACCAGTTGTTGATGGTTCTTCACTCACACTTTATAATGCCAACACTTGTATAAAATTCATCAAAAAGAACACCAAACCTAGAAATAGGACTTTGAACTAACAATTTCCATAGGTTTTGGAGAATTCTTTATTTTTCATGGACAAACATGAAAACATACCAAGTTGGGCCAAAAGTGAAGGGAAATATAAAAGAAACATTCAATCTTCATCTTGGCCCCAAGCAATCAAAGGAGAAAGACAAAGCCGCCCATCCAAATTCCAATTCTAGGCCAAGCACCGACGTGGGAGTGGCCCAGGTTGTAACACCCTAGGTGTTAGGCTTGCATAATTTCACTTGCATTGCATTAGCATAAGCATCAAGCATTCATATATGAGCTTTTAACATGTGAAACGTGCCTTGTTATTTTATGTTTCCATATGTGTATGCTTGTGATCATGTGTGAATAAGTGTAAGTGGTTGATGTTGGTCACTAAAACACCTTAGCTACACTTAGGATGACTAATGGAACAATGTTCATGTAGATCACTTTACCTAATTAAGATCCTAAGTGATGATGTGGTTGTTGACCTAGGAAGTATCTATATGTAACCAATGTATAAATGTGTGTGGAACCTTAGGAATACTCTAAACATGTTTAGAATGTCACTATGAACAACTTTGGTATTCATTACTAAGGCTAGTTTGGTCTCTAAGTCCTAGTTATAGTGTAAGTCATCATTTTCAAGTGGTATGTTTGACCTAGGTTGAACTATGTCATAGAATGTTTGCATGGCTATGTACCCAAAAGCAAAGTTGTAGAACTCAAGTAGTGTAACAACTTTTATTTTTGGGTCATGAGCTAATTCAGTGCCTAGCTTGGTCATTTTGAGCTCACAAGAATCAACATTTCACTGATTTTAGAACTTGAAAAAATTTCTATGTCTTATTGCGCTGACAGTTTCATTGTGGCTGACTTTGGGATGATTTAACTCCATAACTGTTGTGAATTAGGAGATGAGTTCTAAAGCAATTTTGTAGCTAGTATGTAGCTCTACAATTTTTGTTTTGTCATCGTGCACAAATTCGTTTTGGTTTAGGAGATTGGAAGCGTTGAAGTCGCGCTGTCAGACCTGTGATCGAGCGCTGATGGCCGCTGTGTCGCGCCATGTCGTGGCTGACCGAGGACAGCTCCTAGGCGCCACATGGCCACTGCTGGACCATGTTGGGCCCTAATTGTAGCATGCTGGCACGCGATATCTAAGAACCTACGCGCCTCATTTCACTCACTCCAGCGCGCTCCCTCCCTCTCCAATGCTCTCTCTCGTTGTCGCCGTAGAGAACCAAGCGCCATGGAGCCACAGCGCTGCTCTGCCATCGCCTAGCACCTGCTCCATTGCACCATTGCCGCCTCCATCTTGCAGTTAGCTTTGCCGTGTTCCCCTCTACCTCCTCGATGCATTTGCAGTGCCAGACAAGCTACGGTGAGGGCGAAATTACCGTTCTCGTCCTCGCCGGAAAGCTCGACTTCCATGGCTGCCTTCACGGCGAGCTTGCCGCTACTCGGCTCCATGGCGCATTCCTTTTGCTTCCTCACATTAGGGCTTGGTTAGGGTGTAGTCTAGCTTGTAAGCCATTGCCTTGCCAGTGTGGAACAAGAAGCGCAACACCGCCGCGCTCTCACCGTCGCGCCCCATGCAAGTGGGCAGACCTCGTCGGCGTGTCCCACAAAGCCTAGGTCATCTAGTTAGATCCATGTAGTCATCGTGGAGCTTATGCACTTCTCGCTAAGCCTTGTCGTGGCCTATAACGGCCGACGTACCTCAGTGCCGCGCCGTCGTGCTGCCATGGCCGGCGATGAGCATGCTCTGTTGCGTCCACGCCTCCACGACCTATGTCAATCGACATGGGATAGTGAGTAGAGCACGACGGTGTGGTCGGTTTCGCCAGAGACCTTGCCGTCGGTGAGATAGAGTCAGTCAAACCACCATCTCACTGACGGGTGGGGTCCCCTGACCCGTAGGTCCCCTCTGTCAGCGACTGTAGTTAGCGTTTAGTTTTATTTCTTTTCTAGATTTTTGTGCTAGCTTTGGAAAATCATATCTAGAGCGAGGAATGTCCAATTTTGGTGAACAAAATTTGTTGTGTTTCTCATGAAGTGTAATATTTTATAAAAATATGAGATGTACAGTTTCTAGTTTTTTATTGGTGAATAAAATATAGCTAGATAAGTGCTTTTTGAATGTTTACAATTTTGTAAAATGTGTAACCTGAGCTAGGGATGTGATAAAATTGTGATTCCAATTTTACTGGTCTTGTGTTGACATGCTCTAGCTAGGAAAAATAATAAACTTCTAGTAAACTTGATTGAAATATGATCTTTCTATTTATCTATTAATAAATGGTGTTTTCTGAGGAAAATTATGGGGATAAAAATAAGTAACATATTGCCATGAAAATTTTTGTACAGTAGTATGTCACTAGTATGAAGCTAAGAAAAATATAGAATCTATTGTTTGACACTTTCTATAGGGTTAACTATTTTTACTAAAATAAACCTTGCTAGCTTGTTATTTTTGTAAAAGATGTTATGCATGTTCAAATGGTATGAAATTTTTACAGTAGTCTATTGATAGCATTTGAAAGCTATTGTAATTTTATGAGAATTCATTGTGCACATTTGTATATGTTTGTTATTTCCCTTAATTATCTAATTAAATTAATAAAGGCATTTAAATAAATAAATGTGATTGACCATGATGTTTTCTATGGTGCTTGTGATGCATATGAACTGTTGGTGTTCCTAGTAAGGCTTAAAAGTAATTGGTTGTATGCAACTAATTAATTATTGCTTTATAATTCAAATAAATGGCTGCATATATAGTTTCAGTTGAGTTGATAATTTCATATTGATATTGGTCTTTTTTATAAAACTTGTTAATAACAAAGTTGTAGATAACTTACTTATCTACCTTGTGTTAAATTTTCATAGTCATAGGCCTTAGGGTTTAAGAGTTTTGGCTGTTAGAAGTTTGCTGTCCGAAATATTTGTTCTCTAGACAGATTTGATTAACTGAATTGTTTGACCTAGATAACTATTGAATCACCTTAAGGGTATTAAAAGAAAGTTGTAGAAAATTTCATAAGATTTCCATATTGTCCACAACCATATTATTTCAATGTGTATAACTCCAGTTAAGGTTAAAACAATTAGCTACTGTCTTGTAGTCCGATAAATAGATTACAGAAGTGTTTACTTAAGTAGTAGAGAAGAGATATGCACCTACTCAGTAAAATAAGACGCACTTGTTATTACTTTCATACCATGCTATTGTAAGTACTTAGGAGGAAGCATTCATCCCGTTGTATCATATTACATGTGTCATCGTATATGCATTCGCAATATCTTATGCCATGCACATGCATATATGATCGACCAAGGAGATAATGTTGTTGGAATTCAATAAAGAAGAGGAAGGGGATCAGTAGGAGACTCCTTAAGCCATAGCTCTAGGAGAAGAGGAGCAGACTCCTGAAGAGCTCCCTGAGTGCCCAGCTCACCAACCTACCTCTTTCCTCAAAGGCAAGCCCCGGAGCATTCTAAGTCTCCCATATTTTATAAAATACTACTTGAGTCCTTTATGTTTGATGCATTAGGTTATAAGAGTTGATTGGAAACACTTGATGCATAGAACTACCTTGCCCAATTGCATATACCTTTAACCCTGTGTAGGTCCAGGATTAAATATATGCTTAGCCATGCTTAGACCAATAGAAGTCGGATGATTTCCTATCACCTGCGAGATATAGGTGGATACCGAAGCACGGATGGCTATATTTGCTATCGTGGAAAAGAACCATGGGGTAATGTAAATGGAGGCCGGGTGGAGTCTATGTGTAGGTTGACTCATGTGATTCCATTTGTGCCGATTAAGGACCATACCGTTGTTAGTGCTTCTGACAAGATTGAACAAATGCCTATCACTTAGCTGGCCGAATAACTCGTTCTGACCGCGAAGCCGAGTAGCTCAACTCAAGCCAGGCCCCACTCTATAAAAGTGCGCACTCTAGATGGTAGTAAGGATTTGCGGGGAGCCAGGCATGAGCCCAAGGGTAGGCCAGGCCTAAACATCCTGGCTGCTGGTTGTCCCTGATTGTACGACACTTGGCGAACCCACAAAATATGGACTTGAGTTGTACCAAAGATGACCTAAGGTGACCATTAATCTGGTCTACCTAGGTTTGTGTTAGGAATAAATTCCCAGCTGGTTGAAATCGATTTGAATCGCCATCTCTCTCGGACAGTGAGAAACTTGGCTAGTCCCAACATCGTAGTAATTGTATTATGGAATGTGCTGGTTCGGATAAACATGGAATTACTACACCTTCTATGGTTACTATTGTATGTTATCCAATGATATACCACATGTTTGGCATAGGATAGTTGCTAATCTAGAGATGAATGGCTATAATTAACTTGATGGCTGAACTATAATTGTATAACTAAGTTAATCACTTTTCATGCAAAATGTTGTCAAGCTACCTCCACTTATAAAGCCTTGCATAATAATTGGAGTCAATTTATTTCTGGTTTATGATGGCTAAGTCTAGCTGAGTACCTTCTCGTACTTAGGGTTTTATTCCCATTGTTGTAGATGGTACAGTTTATCATGGCTATTGCAAGAACTGCTTCTATCCTATCATGGATGAGGAGTGAGCCTTGGGCAAGCATCTTTAATAATCCCTCTTATATGCTTTTGTGGATTGTGATCATGAGATGGCACTATAGTTGAACTATGTTGGCAAATGCTAGTTTCGAACTTTAATTTACTTCCAGTACTCTCTATCAAACTTGGTTTGTAATAACCATATTTCACACTCTAATGAATGAACTATATCTGTGAACTTTATATAACATGTGACATGTATGTTGAATCATGTATGATCTTGGTTGTGTGTGGATCATTTATCGAGACCCCTCGTGGTACTCGACGGACCATCGGGTTTATATGGGCTCAAGTATGATAGGGCCGACCGCTTGCGGGCTGTCATTATACTTGTGCTCTTATAAATTGGTCAGTTCTACGACACAAGCCCACATAGCAATTGACCAGAGGAAGGCAGCGTGGGGCGGTGCCTGTGGGTGCGGCACACCTAGGGGTGCGGCCACACCCCCACCTATGCCAACCACCTTCTACCACCATGTGTCGCTCCCTGGTAGCTCCCCCATGATGGTTGCATGGGTGCATGCAAGGAAATCCTCCCAAACCGACCATCTCATGACTATATGTAGATGGGGGAGGCCTCCTCATTCAACATGAATGCAAGGACTATGCAATGTGATAAGAAGAGTAGAGCTTCACTCCTATTTTTGGTCTTAGTTATTTTTAGTTAAGGGAGTGAGTGAGGAAGAGAAAGTGATGGAGAAGTATCAAGATTATCGGATACCTCCACTTGTGTACCGGGCCCCTTTGTACACCGAGCGGAAGGAATGTCAGGAATGTTGGCTCCCTCTTCACTTGTACCTCGACTGAATCTAGTACTATTTGGAGTGCAAGGTTCATGTTTATCTTCGGTGGTGAGTTCTACTTTAAGTTATCTTATTCATTATTTACTTCTAGGTTCATCGTCTGTCCCTGTGGCGGATGCTATAATAGAGGGCCCTGATAAAGACGGATAACCCTGATCACTGCTAGAGTAGTAGTCGATAGCGTAGACGTGGTGTCTAGGCTAGAGGCTATCTTCGTTTGCCTCGTATCCTCTAGGTTGAGAGGTAGGCGGTATGTGGTGATAGCCATGTCCATCCTTCGTAATCCCCCATGTTCGGATATGGCTTAGAGTTGTAGGTCGGCAACGCTTGGCAGACCAAGTGTTATCCGGTGCCCAAAGTAAGTATATAATGGCAAAGCTATCTTAGCTTAGGATCTCTATCCCTAGAAAACCTTGCTACCCAAGCTATCTTTCTTCTTATTACCTTAGGTGAACTAGCTAAGAGACTTTTACACATCCATTCCTCATGGAAATACGATACCCTGAATACTTTCAGGTGAAATGCTACAACGACAATTCCATCCACTTGCGAATTATTTCTGTATGCGTTAAGAAATATGAACAAGCATTTTCTGGCGCCATTGCTAGGGAGCCATTGTCATAATTATCTCTGAACCTAGTTCACCCGTGTATCCTTGTGTTTCATCTTTATTTTCAAAACAATCCTTTTACCATGAAGCCCTTCAAATCTTAAAACATTTCTGCTCCTAAGGATGAGTTCTAAGAGCCACCACCATCAAAGCCAATCATAGCTTTTGGCTATGAACTCCGTCCTAGCTTTATAGCCATGGTTCGAGAATAAACCTTCTCAGGTTAAGTTTATGAAAAGTCTTGCCATCATCTATGGGAGTTTTGAGCAGTTCTGTGCAGTGCTTGACATGTAACACCCCAGGTGTTTGGCTTCCACATTTGCACTTGCATTTCATGAACATGAGCATCATTCATCCATTCATGAGCTTATATTGCATGAAACATGTTTTCGAAACATTGCAACATATTGTTATATTTCATGTGTGTTGATTTTATGAAATGAATAGTGTGCAACACTCAAGTGCAACATGTGCAACTCACTTTAGTGAAACATGGTTAGTTAGTACTATGCAACAAAATCATGAAACATGTGAAACATGGCTTTGAAATGAAGGATAACATTTCACTTGTTTTTCCTTGTTTCAATGCATGTGATGCTTGATTTTGGTGTGACCAATGTGTGGTGTGGCTAATTATTCTCCTAAGAACCTTAGTTACACTTAGAATGTCATTAGGAACATTGTTCATGTTGACCATGTTGCCTAATTAGGTTTCCATGTCATGGTTTGACCATTATGGACTCTTAGAGCTCCTGAGTTTGACTGTTTAAAAAGTGTAGCTTAGAGTGTTTGCATGTCTGAGCAACCTAAAGCAAAGTTGTAGCAAATTTTATAAGGAACAAACTTTGTTTAGAAGCCAAGTCATGAAAATGTGCACAACATGCTCAAAAAGGTCCCACAAGTCAGTTTTGGGGCTGATTCAACACTTAGAAAAATTTCTAAGTATGAATTGCAATTTCAGTTTCTTTTACCCAACTTGTTCACCTTGTAGCTCCCAAACAAAGCTGAATTAGCTCGAGCTCCAATTTGCAAACTTGTAGTACTCACTTGGATCTCAAACTTTGTCAATTACATTAGAGCCGGAATCATCACAGATTGTGAGTTTGAAGCTCGCCAAGTCATGCTATCAGGCTCGATCGGTTTCACTGAAACACGTCTACAATGCCGACCGGCAACAGAGCGTGAACACCACATGGTGCCATGCGTCGTCGGCCGCCTGATCATGTAGGCCACGCACCATGGCCAGCCTGGTGCTGCTGTCCACTGCTTGAGCCCACACCCTTCTGCCCTCCCAACTCACATTTCCATTTCTTGCTCTTCCTTCGTTTCCCACCACAACCGAAGCGGAGCCACCGCTCCACCATTGCTGCCGAGCAAGCCGCCGTCGCCTAGCTCACTCGCCACCACAAAATCGACGCCTCAAGCTAACCCATAGCTCTATCGTGTCCTCCTCTACCTCATCGACCTTCTAGCTGAGCCAGACGAGCCATAGGTGAGGGCCTTTGGCCATTTTTCTGACATTGTCACCATGGCCGTACCTCGCCGGAGTGGAGCTCACCATGGCCAACCACCACCGGAGTCCTCTTGTCCTCATTTCTTTCTTCCTTCAGTTTCCCCGCATGCCCTAGAAGCTCATACCGAGCTTAGCCGCGCCCTACATGGCCGGACCTCACCAGAGCATCGCCGGACTTCCTCCACCGTCCGCCATGCACACCGCCATCGGGCTTAGCGCCAGCAATAGGCCGAGCTAGGTGGCTCTTTCGATTTGGTTCGTCGTGGGGAGCACGCTGGTGCCCTCGGTGTCGCCAGGAGAAGCCGCTATTGGCTGAGCTTCACCGCTGCCGCGCCGTCGCAAGCCGCCTCCCCTGTTTCCTTTCGCTGACCTGGTGGGGTCGTCTGACCCGCGGGACCCACGCGTCAGTGACCGTTGAGCAATAGGATAGTTCAAATATTCTAGTTTTAGTGTTGTTTTGTAAAGAGTATATCTCCCAATTGGTAGATCCAAATGGGGTGATTCCAATTTTGTTAGGATCATGGTGAAGTCTAGTATTGAGGAAAAATATGACATGAACACTTGAAGTGGAAATTTTGGATGAATTAAATAGGAACTTGAAATGTGTTTTTAAATGCATGCAAACTTGTCTAAATTATATCTTGAGCTTCTGTGCTCCAAAAATTATGAAATTTTGTGGGTAAGCTATTCTTGCTTAGTAGAAGCTCTGGTAAAAATTTTAGAGTCATTGCATGTATGGTTTCTGAGTTATAGATTTTCCTTTTATAATTGAATGATCCTTGTGTGAATTTTTGTAAATTATCTAGGAATCCAATGACCATGAAATTTTGTGGGGAGTATCCTAGTACCTTAAGGATGCTAGGAAAAATATAAAATCTGTTGCTTGACACTTTTTACTAAGGTTTCTTAATTATGTCATTTTAAGCCATTATGTCTTATCATTTTTGTGTAGGCTGTTATACTTGCTCAAATGGTGTGAAATTTTTATAGTAGCCTACTTAGAGCATGTAGTACCTACTGTAATTTTTGTAGATTAAATGGTGCAGTTGGCATATATATTTATTATTCCTCTTAAATAATTAAATAAATTAAGAAAGGTATTAAGAGAAATGATTTGGTGATGAACACCTTATTTTCTGGTGTTCTTGTGATATGTGTGATGAGTGAGTGAAGTTGGTTTCATCCATTTATGTGTTTGCAACATAAGTTAATAATTATTTTTCTGCATTGTGTCTTTCAGGACAGTTCTGGGGACTTTACAAAGTTCCCCATGATAATTTGGTTTGCTGGAAATGTGGTGAATACACAAGTTCTAGATAACTTATGTATCTAGCTCCTGTCAAAATTTGGTGGCATTTGGCCTAGTAGTTTAGGAGTTACAGTCGTTTAAAGTTGGATCACAGCTTTGCCTGTTCTCTGTCTTGTGAAGATAGATTTCTGTTGATTAAAGAATTTGACCTGGTAAAGGTTAGAATCATGCCTTGAAGTCTGAAAATGAATTGTAGAAAATTTTATAAGCTTTCTAAATTGTCTTGTTGCATGTCATTTGGATTTCTAAGTCTCCAGTTATGGCCAGTTTACTGTACCACTATATAGTTCCTATTTTGCTGAAATACAAACGTTTGTGTGTAATGCTTTGTTGCAATGTTCTTGTTGATTGTTTAGGTGCTAGCCTAACTTGAGAACATGCTTAGGTGCAGGTGCTAGGTCCTTAACTGAAGATGAGCAATTATACATTAGGTTATATAAACTTGGTAAGTTAAAGTGATTTGAATAGAGCCTAAGTCAGAAAATGCGGACTGCAGTAAGCATGTGCATTCCCTGAGCATCCCTAGCTTCATTCATGTGCATCCATGATATTTATCTTGTGCATTCATGCAATAGGTGTGCCGGAGGGAGTGACGCTGCTGGAGTTCATGGGAGCCAACCAGGAGGAGGAGCCCGAGGTGTAGGAAATCGACGAAGCAGCCACCGAGGAGGAGTTGCCCAAGTGCCCTAACCACCAACCTTCCTCTTTCCTGAAAGGCAAGCCCCAGAGCATATTAAACCTCCCATGTTTTTACAAATACCATGAGTATCTTTTATTTGTTGATGATGCATTAAGTATAGGAATTGGTTGGAACCAATTGTTGCATTATATATCCATCCTTATCCAGATATCGCATTGGAATCCTATTTAAGTTCAGGAATGGGTTAAATGCTTAGCCATGCTTAGTGCGGTAGAAGTCAGGTGATTTCCTGTCACCTACGAGCTTTAGGATGAGGTGGATCACGGTTGGCTATATTTGCTATCATGGAAAAGAACCATGTTAATAATGAATTAAGACTGGGCGGAGTCTTGTGTAGGTTTGGACATAGTGACTCCGTTTGTGTCGTTTAAGGACCGAGACGTTGTACGTCCTTATGTCATGTTGAACGTAGCCCAACACTTAGCAGGCCAGATAAGTCATTCTGACCGTGAAGCCGAGTAGCTCAACTCAGGACAGGAACCGTGGGGGTTGGATGCATTCTAGAGGTAGTAAGGATGTGCGGAGAGCCATTAGCGTAAGCCCAAGGGGAGTCAGGTGCTTAAAATCCTGCACTTCCTGGTAGAGTGGTTCTCTGAGAATGTAGGGTGGCTCATTTTAATGAGTTTGTGAGTGATGCTTTATCGCAAGAGAACAACAATGTTGTGTATGCTGCTTCAAAAAGTTGTAAGAGGGCCTATGAGGCGGGTGCCTCACAATCCAAGGCTCTAGTCACATAGAGGGCTCCAGTTCTGTCCTCCAGCATTAGCTGCTAAGTTCTGCCCACCACTAAACAAAAATCCAGGCAAGACTGGGTTTCGCAAGGTGTTTATAGTTGCTCTTCCCAAGGGCACTAACAGTCAAGGCAGTTCCAATGTTCCGCCAAGCAACATGCCGTGCTGGAACTACAACAAGACAGGTCACTGGGCAAGGAAGTGTCCTTACCCTAAGAAGAATAACCAAGGTGGCCGTCAGGGGTAGGTGAACTACACCAATATTGTTGATGTTCCTTCAGGAGAGGTAGTAACTACTGGTAAGTTTCTAGTTGATCAACACCCCGTAGTTGTACTATTTGATTCGGGTGCTTCGCATTCTTTTATTAGTCCCGCATTTGCATCCAAGTTTATGCAGAAAACATACACTGTTGAGGGTGAGGGTTATTGTATTAGGGCTGCTAGTGGAACTATCCCAACCAAGCTTGTAGTTGGGGACGTACAATTTGAGATAGAGGGGCAAAGTTATCAAGTTGATCTGGTAGTTTTACCGGGGCTAGGTATCGATGTGATATTGGGAATGAACTAGATGAGCAGTCATGGAGTGCTTATTGATACATCGACTAGAGTAGTCATGCTCAGAGATCCTGGTAATCAGGAGGGTTTTCTAGTACAGCTACCTAGGGACATCAATCCTTCTTGTATGACTAATGCGGTGCAAGTAAAGGCTATGGCAGATATCCCTATCATGTGTGATTTTCTAGATGTTTTTCCTGATGATTTGCCTAGATTGCCCCCGGATCGGGACGTAGAGTTCAAGATAGAGTTG
This sequence comes from Miscanthus floridulus, assembly GCF_019320115.1. Lineage (NCBI taxonomy): Eukaryota > Viridiplantae > Streptophyta > Magnoliopsida > Poales > Poaceae > Miscanthus > Miscanthus floridulus. The sequence goes on along the minus strand of NC_089587.1, from coordinate 143,581,586 downwards.
CTTCCTGGTACAGCGCCCCATATCTAGAAGACCTTATAGAATGCCTCCCAATGAACTAGCCTAAACTTAAGACCCAGTTGAATGAACTTCTAAAGAAAGGCCTTATCCGTCCTAGTTCATCTTCATGGGGGTGCCCAGCTATCTTTGTAAAGAAGAAGGATCAATCATTACGCATGTGTGTAGATTATAGGCCCTTGAATGCAGTTACAATCAAGAATAAGTACCCTCTACCACACATAGATATTTTATTTGATCAGTTGTCTAAAGCAAAAGTCTTTTCCAAGATTTATTTGAGATCTGGTTATCATCCAATCAAAATTCGGCCTAAGGATGTTCCAAAAACTGCATTCTCTACAAGATATGGTCTGTATGAGTATCTTGTTATGTCTCTTGGATTGACCAATGGCCCCACACATTTTATGTATCTGATGAATTCGGTGTTTATGCCCGAGTTGGACAAATTTGTGGTGGTATTTATAGATGATATCTTGGTCTATTCTGAGAATGAAGAAGATCATGTTGAACATTTGCGGGTGGTTCTCACTATATTGCGGGAACACCGGCTTTATCAAAGTTCAACAAGTGTGAATTCTGGCTTCGTGAAGTACCTTTTCTCGGACACGTGTTGTCCGATGGTGGAATTATGGTGGATCCCACCAAGGTGCAAGAAGTGTTGAACCGGAAGGCTCCCTTCTCAGTGCACAAGGTTCAGAGTTTTCTAGGGTTGGCTGGCTATTATCATCGCTTCATCCCGGATTTCTCTAAAATAGCCAAGCCTATGACTCAGTTGCTGCAAAAAGACATGAAGTTTGTCTGGACTTCTGAGTGTGATGCGGCTTTCCACACCCTATGAGCTCTTCTAACTTCGGCTCCGATTTTGGCACAACCGGATATCGAGAAACCTTTTGATGTGTTCTATGATGCATCAGGTATAGGTTTAGGTGGTGTTCTTATGCAAGAGGGTAGAGTCATTGCTTATACCTCTCGCCAACTTTAGAAGAATGAGGTGAACTATCCAACACATGACTTGGAACTTGTTGTAGTTGTTCATGCTTTGAAGGCATGGAGACATTATTTGCTCGGCAATGTGTGCAACATTTATATTGATCATAAAAGCCTTAAGTACTCTGATTTGTTAAAACTCCTTCATCCTGTAGTCCTTTACAACATCACTGTCAGTTGTACTCTATAAAGTCGAATTATCGAGCTATAGAAGATAGATTCAGGTGTGTTCCACATCAAGTGCAAGATGAAAGAGCAAGAAACCAAGCATTTTCGAGTAGATGAGAATGACATGTTATGGTTTAAGGAGAGGTTAGTGGTTCCGAAGGATAGAGAGCTTAGAAATCAAATCATATCCAAAGCCCATTCCTCTAAATTATCTATTCATCCTAGTAGTAGCAAAATGTATCATGATTTGAAGCCTCACTTTTGGTGGACCAAAATGAAGAAAGGGATAGCCGCTTATGTGGCTAGGTATGACACTTGTTGTCGAGTCAAAGATGTGCACATGAAAGCTGGATTACTTCAGCAACTCTCTATTCTAGGTTAGAAATGGGAGGAGATAAGTATGGATTTTATAGTTGGACTCCCTACTACTCAATAAAATTTTAACTCCATTTGGGTGATTGTAGACCGTGTGACTAAGTCTGCACACTTCATTCCAGTTCGCATAGATTTTTGTCCAACTGACTATGCGGAGTTGTATTTTAATTAGATAGTTTGACTTCATGGGATACCTTGTACTATTGTCTCGGATAGAGGACCATAGTTCACTACTCACTTTTGGCAGCACTTACACGGATTATTAGGAACTAAGTTAGTAAGAAGCTCTGCCTATCATCCGCAAACCAATGGGCAAACTGAACGAGTGAATCAAATCTTAGAAGATATGTTGAGAGCATGTGTCATCTCGGCTAAGGGTTCATGGGAAAAATGGTTGCCCCTAGTTGAATTCTCGTACAATAATAGTTATCAAGAGAGTATCAAGATGGCACCGTTTGAAGCTTTGTATGGCCGAAAGTGTACAACCCCGTTGAATTGGGTAGAAGCTGGTGAAAGGAGATATTATGGAATTGATTTTGTTCAAGAAGCTGAAGAACAAGTCCGTACTATCCAAACCCATATGGCCGCAACTCAAGCTAGGCAAAAAAGTTATGCTGATCGATGTAGAAAACCTATTGAGTTTGAAGTTGGAGACTTTGTTTATCTAAAAGTCTCACCCATGAAGAGTGTCCAACGCTTTGGTGTGAAGCGAAAGCTTACGCCGAGATATGTTGGTCCATTTGAAATCATTGGACAAACTGGTAAGGTAGCATACAAGATCCAATTACCTCCTGAAATGAGTGCTATCTTCAATGTCTTTCGTGTATCCCAATTGAAGAAATATCTTCGCATCCCTGAAGAGAGAGTTCCACTGGGGGATATCGAGTTAAAATCGGATTTGACTTTTGAAGAAAAGCTAGTCCGAGTAATTGACACTCATGAGCAAGTGACTCGGAGTCGGGTGGTCAAGTTTTACAAAGTTATGTGGAGTAATTAGGGTAGTGAATGCGATGCAACATGGGAAAGAGAAGATTATTTGAGGGATGGTTATAAGGAATTCTATTAACAATGGTACGCTTGTCAAATCTCAGGATGATATTTTTATAAGGGTGAGGGCTGTAACACCCCAGGTGTTTGGCTTCCACATTTGCACTTGCATTTCATGAACATGAGCATCATTCATCCATTCATGAGCTTATATTGCATGAAACATGTTTTCGAAACATTGCAACATATTGTTATATTTCATGTGTGTTGATTTTATGAAATAAATAGTGTGCAACACTCAAGTGCAACATGTGCAACTCACTTTAGTGAAACATGGTTAGTTAGTACTATGCAACAAAATCATGAAACATGTGAAACATGGCTTTGAAATGAAGGTAACATTTCACTTGTTTTTCCTTGTTTCAATGCATGTGATGCTTGATTTTGGTGTGACCGATGTGTGGTGTGGCTAATTATTCTCCTAAGAACCTTAGTTACACTTAGAATGTCATTAGGAACATTGTTCATGTTGACCATGTTGCCTAATTATGTTTCCAAGTCATGGTTTGACCATTATGGACTCCTAGAGCTCCTAGGTTTGACTGTTTAAAAAGTATAGCTTAGATTGTTTACATGTCTGAGCAACCTTAAGCAAAGTTGTAGCAAATTTTATAAGGAACAAACTTTGTTTAGAAGCCAAGTCATGAAAATGTGCACAACATGCTCAAAAAGGTCCCACAAGTCAGTTTTGGGGCTGATTCAACACTTAGAAAAATTTCTAAGTATGAATTGCAATTTTACTTTCTTTTACCCAACTTGTTCACCTTGTAGCTCCCAAACAAAGCCGAATTAGTCCAAGCTCCAATTGGCAAACTTGTAGTACTCACTTGGATCTCAAACTTTGTCAATTACATCAGAGCCGAAATCGTCACAGATTGTGAGTTTGAAGCTCACCAAGTCACGCTGTTAGGCTCGATCGGTTTCACTGAAACGCATCTACTATGCCGACCGGCAACAGAGCATGAACACCACGTGGCGCCACGTGTCACTAGCCGCCTAACCGTGTAGGCCACGCACCGTGGCCGGCCTAGCGCCGCTGTCCACTGCTTGAGCCCACGCCCTTCTGCCCTCCTAGCTCACATTTCCATTTCTTTCTCTTCCTTCGTTTCCCACCGTAGCCAAAGCGGAGCCACCGCTCCGCCATTGCTGCCGAGCAAGCCGCCATCGCCTAGCTCACTCATCGCCGCAAAATCGACGCCTCCAGCTAACCCATAGCTCCATTGTGTCCTCCTCTACCTCATCAACCTTCTAGCTAAGCTAGATGAGCCATAGGTGAGGGCCTTTGGCCATTTTTCCGACGTCGTCACCATGGCCGTACCTCGCTGGAGTGGAGCTCACCACGGCCAACCACCACCGGAGTCCTCTCGTCCTCATTTCTTTCTTCCTTTAGTTTCCCTGCATGCCGTAGAAGCTTGTACCAAGCTTAGCCACACCCTACATGACCGGACCTCACCGGAGCATCGTCGGACTTCCTCCACCATCCGCCATGCATGCCGCCATCGAGCTTAGCGCCGATAATAGGCTGAGCTAGGTGGCTCTTTCGATGCGGTTCGTCGTGGGGAGCACACTGGTGCCCTCGGTGTCGCCGGAGAAGTTGTCGTCGTCGAGCTTCACCGCTGCCGCGCCGTCGCAAGCCGCATCCCCTATTTCCTTTCGTTGATCGGTGGGGTCATCTGACCCATAGGTCCCACGCATCAGTGACCGTTGAGCAATAGGATAGTTCAAATATTCCAGTTTTACTGCTGTTTTGTAAAATGTATATCTCCAAATTGGTAGATCCAAATGGGGTGATTCCAATTTTGTTAGGATCATGGTGAAGTCTAGTATTGAGGAAAAATATGACATGAACACTTGAAGTGTAAATTTTGGATGAATTAAATAGGAACTTGAAATGTATTTTTAAATGCATGCAAATTTGTTTAAATTATATCTTGAGTTTCTTTGCTCCAAAAATTATGAAATTTTGTGGGTAAGCTATTCTTGCTTAGTAGAAGCTCTGGTAAAAATTTTAGAGTCATTGCATGTATGATGTTTGAGTTATAGATTTTCCTTTTATCATTGAATGATCCTTGTGTGAATTTTTGTAAATTATCTAGGAATCCAATGACCATGAAATTTTGTGGGGAGTATCCTAGTACCTTAAGGATGCTAGGAAAAATATAAAATCTGTTTCTTGACACTTTTCAATAAGGTTTCCTAATTATGTCATTTTAAGCCATTATGTCTTATCATTTTTGTGTAGGCTGTTATACTTGCTCAAATGGTGTGAAATTTTTATAGTAGCCTACTTAGAGCATGTAGTACCTACTATAATTGTTGTAGATTAAATGGTGCAGTTGGCATATATATTTATCATTCCTCTTAAATAATTAAATAAATTAAGAAAGGTATTAAGAGAAATGATTTGGTGATGAACACCTTACTTTCTGGTGTTCTTGTGATATGTGTGATGAGTGAGTGAAGTTGGTTTTGTCCATTTATGTGTTTGCAACATAAGTTAATAATTATTTTTCTGGATCGTGTCTTTCGGGACAGTTCTGGGGACTTGACAAAGTTCCCCATGATAATTTGGTTTGCTGGAAATGTGGTGAATACAAAAGTTGTAGATAACTTATGTATATAGCGCCTGTCAAAATTTGGTTGCATTTGGCCTAGTAGTTTAGGAGTTATAGTCGTTTAAAGTTGGATCACAGCTTTGCTTGTTCTCTGTCTTGTGAAGACAGATTTCTGTTGATTAAAGAATTTGACCTGGTAAAGGTTAGAATCATGCCTTGAAGTCTGAAAATTAATTGTAGACAATTTCATAAGATTTCCAAATTGTCTTGTTGCATGTCATTTGGATTTTTAAATCTCCAGTTATGGCCAGTTTACTGTACCGCTATATAGTTCTTATTTTGCTGAAATACAAATGTTTGTGTGTATGCTTTGTTGCAATGTTCTTGTTGATTGTTTAGGTGCTTGCCTAACTTGAGAACATGCTTAGGTGCAGGTGCTAGGTCCTTAACTGAAGATGAGCAATTGTACATTGGGTTGTATAAACTTGGTAAGTTAAAGTGATTTGAATAGAGCCTAAGTCGGAAAATTCAGACTACAGTAAGCATGTGCATTCCCCGAGCATCCCTAGCTTCGTTCATGTGCATCCATGATATTTATCTTGAGCATTCATGCAATAGGTGTGCCGGAGGGAGCGACGCTGCTGGAGTTTGAGGGAGCCAACCAGGAGGAGGAGCCTGAGGTGTAGGAAATCAATGAAGCAGCCACCGAGGAGGAGTTGCCCGAGTGCCCTGACCACCAACCTTCCTCTTTCCTGAAAGGCAAGCCCCGGAGCATATTAAGCCTCCCATGTTTTCACAAATACCTTGAGTATCTTTTATTCGTTGATGATGCATTAAGTATAGGAATTGGTTGGAACCAATTGTTGCATTATATATCCATCCTTGTCCAGATATCGCACTGGAATCCTATTTAAGTTCAGGAATGGGTTAAATGTTTAGCCATGCTTAGTGCGGTAGAAGTCAGGTGATTTCCTGTCATCTATGAGCTTTAGGATGAGGTGGATCATGGTTGGCTATATTTGCTATCGTGGAAAAGAACCATGTTAATAATGAATTAAGACTAGGCGGAGTCTTGTGTAGGTTTGGACATAGTGACTTTGTCTATGTCATTTAAGGACCGATACACTGTACGTCCTCATGTCATGTTGAACGCAGCCTAACACTTAGCTGGCCGGATAAGTCGTTCCGACCACAAAGCCGAGTAGCTGAACTCAGGCCGGGAACCATGGGGGTTGGATGCATTCTGGAGGTAGTAAGAATATGCGGAGAGCCATTGGCGTAAGCCCAAGGGGAGTTAAGTGCTTAAAATTCTGCACTTCCTGGCAGAGTGGTTCTCTGAGAATGCAGGACGGCCTGGACCTGCATCTTTTATTTTATTTTTCTCCTGAGTTGTACCAAAGGTGACTTGTTTGTGACCCTGACGAGGGGAGCAAGGTTTGTGTTAGAAATACCCCTCTAGCTGGATAGGAATCGATTCGAATCGCCATCTCTCCCGGATAGTGAGAACTTGACTGAGCAGCGGCAATGTAGATTCACTTAATTTAATGATATGGTTAAATGGATGATGATGATAATGTTGTCACGATTTATACTTGATATGGTTATTAATGTTTGCATCTTAATCAAATGATTGCTTAGTACAAGTGCTAATATAGATGACAGGTTAATGGATAAAAGTCACTGCTAGTTCAGGTTAAGAGTTGATCTTTATTACTTATGCTTTTCCGCAAAAAGAAAGTGTCAGCCAGATCCACAAAATTAAGCTATGCATGATCCTTGGTGTCATTATTTTGGTTTTCGATGGGTAAGTCTAGCAAACCAGTATTTGTATTTGTACTCGGGTGTGTAAGCTAAACCTATACCCGACGGGTAAGTCTAGCTGAGTACATTCTCGTACTCAGGGTTTGTTCCCACTTGTTGTAGATGACTTTCTATATCAGGGATTTTGTAAGTATTGTCTCCACCCGGCAGGTGACGAAGACTAGATCATGGGCACGATCTCTGTTTCCCTTATCCGAATGCTTTTGCGGGTTGTGATCAGCAAACCAGTATTTATATTTGAACTCGGGTGTGTAAGTTAAACTAATTGCTTCCGCATACTTTACAAGACTTGTTTTGTAATAACGTTGACTCTGAGGTGTTGTAATCTATTTGCAAACTATCTATGAAATGTTATAACATACGATATGTTATGTTGAATTACTGTGATCTTGGTTGTAGACAAGTTGGTTTGAAATCCTTCGAGATTTCAGTTGACTACCGGGTTTATATGGGCTCAAGTGCGAGAATTTGATCGTTTCGGCGATTGTTTTTGTACTTGTGCTCTTATAAATTGGTCGGTTCTATGACAGCTGGCATCAGAGCTAGATTCAACACTAAACATGTCATATGGGTATTTAGGTATTTAAAACAAAAGCTTTTGTTGTGAAAATGGTTTTCCAACTTATAGTTATATATAAGTGTTCAAAAATCAAAATTTTTATGGTGTACTGGTGATCACATCCCTTGTAGCCCACTTAAGGACTTCTAGGTGGCTTATATATAATTACTAACTTGGAGGAAATTGATTGTTTCTATTTCATCGTCCATGCGGCGTGATATTGCATGGGTGCCATTCGCTTGAATGGTAATGTATGGATCAATTGCCTCTACGCTAAGGTAAGTGTGAGTTGTGAGAGCATGACCGTCCAACCGTCGGTCTAGGGGAGAGTTAGTTGTGGTTACTGAAGTATTTACATGTTACATACATGTATATATGAAGGTACTTAATTGTGGGTACATCTATCGGGTAGTTTGGATACCAAAGTATATATATCTGGGATGTATATATGGAGAGTATCTTAGTTACTACTTTCATTATTAGCATTATATCTTGTTGGGTTGGGGCTGCAATGAAGTTTTCTGTAGGTACGCTAACAATGCACCGTGTAGACCGACTAGTTACCGCTAATTGAGAGAACGTATGTATGCCACCGTATATTCCGCTATAACTGAAATTTTCTTAGGTTTGTGAGGACGTACGGAATGAGCATGCATCATATTCACTCATGTCATTCATATTGCATTACTCCCTCCCTTATAATTGCTTATCCCAAGTATTAAGTTCAATCTCTCAGCAAAATAATCCTCTCATGTGAGTTGAATCCCTTTTTGATACAGATGGCCGTGCCCGTGTTTCCTACTAGTAGCAGCACCTTTTTGGACCAATTCGGTACGCCCACCTTGCTCTGGAGGGTGCTCAGTTCAGTTGGGTACCTGGAGGCACCCCGCTACATGTGGAGGCAGGCGGTACCATTAGGGGACATACCTTGGTACGTTGTGACCTTTATAGTGCCACAGAACCCCATGAGACCGTTGTGGCATGGGTGGAGCATTGAGACTAATGGGCAAAGCCCATGGGAAGCCGCTCAAGTTGCTGCCCTTGATGTGCTTATGGATATAGCACATAGCTTCGAGGATGAGTTAGTGGGTGGACCAGCTTTATCCATTCCCCGAGTGGCTCCTACTGAGGCTGAGTGGACTCAAGAGGTTGGCCAGGCCTTAGTTTGAGGCCGTGGTGAATGTGTTCAGAGCGACAATGCTAGAATGAGTGCTATGATGGCAGTCTTGAAGCTTTGTTGAGTAAGGTAGGACACCCTTTCTAGTGTGCTAGAAGAAGCTAGCAAGGCAATGGCAGCCTAGCACAAGTTCAGGTTGTGTGCCCACAAGTATCGCCGTAGGGCGGATGCATGTGGGTGAGCTCAGCAAGAAGTAGGTGAGATTCGAGGTATTACAAATTATTGCCTGCAACAGTGGGGTCAAACAGCACGTGAGAGAGATGAGCTTCATAACCAGCTGATGAACCTCACTATAGAGAGAGATGAGGCAGCACAAGAGTTGGATCGTGTGACCCGTCATAGAGATGCAGCTTTAGAGTTAGCAGAAGAAAGGCGTTAGGGTTGGATCATGGCTAACCATAATGCTTTCCAAAGGGAGCATGAGCTCCAAGAGCAGCTTAAAGAGCTTCAGGTTGAACACCATCAACTAAACAACCGTTTATTTCCTATTCCTCACACCATACCAAGGTACCCTAATGTGGGTGGACCTCAAGTGATTGAGGCCGATGAAGAAGAAGAGGACATGCAGATGGATGACAATGCAGCTGAACCTACAAATGAAGAAGAAGAGGATGATCTTCCACCACCACCACCACCCACACCAACAGAATTGATGGCAATTCTTGCGGAAGGATAGCGCACTATGGCTGAGGCTCTCCGCACGATTGCAAATCGTGATGGTCGTGGTGCACGCCAAGGACCAGAACCAAATCAATACAGTGACTTCAAGGATTTCCTTGACACGAAACCCCCGATCTTCAAGGAGGTTGAGGAGCCCCTACAAGCTAATGAGTGGTTGAACACTCTTGAGCAGAAGTTTCATCTGCTTCGCTTGACTGAGGTGCTGAAGACTGAGTATGCATCTCACCAACTACATGGGCCAGCTGGTATTTGGTGGAGTCATCATCGGTCCACTATGCTCGCTAATGCCCAAATCACTTGGGATCAGTTCAAGTTTGCTCTCAGGGGAAATTATATTCCTCCTGGTCTCATGGCAATCAAGCATACGGAGTTCATGAAGTTGACCCAGGGGAACAAGAGCTTGAATAAATACCTATAGGCTTTCAATAACCTTGCAAGGTATGCTACTGAGTTTGTCGACACTAATGCCAAGAAGATCGCTAGTTTCAAGCAGGGACTTAGCCCCAAATTGATGAAGACCATGGAAAATTGCAAGTGTGCTCATTTTAATGAGTTTGTGAGTGATGCTTTATTGCAAGAGAACAACAATGCTGTGTATGCTGCTTCAAAAAGTCGTAAGAGGGCCTATGAGGTGGGTGCCTCACAATCCAAGGCTCTAGTCACACAGAAGGCTCCATTCTATCCTCCAGCATCAGCTGCTAAGTTCCGCCCACCGCTAAAGAAAAATCTAGGCAAGACTGGGTTTCGCAAGGCGTTTACAGTTGCTCTTCACAAGGGCACTACCAGTCAAGGCAGTTCCAATGTTCTGCCCAGGAACATGCTGTTGTGGAATTGCAACAATATAGGTCACTGGGCAAGGAAGTGTCCTTACCCTAAGAAGAATAACCAAGGTGGTCGTCAGGGGCAGGTGAACTACACCAATATTGCTGATGTTCCTTCAGGAGAGGTTGTAACTGCTGGTAAGTTTCTGGTTGATCAACACCCTATAGTTGTACTATTTGATTCGGGTGCTTTGCATTCTTTTATTAGTCCCGCATTTGCATCCAAGTTTATGCAGAAAACATAAACTATTGAGGGTGAGGGTTATTGTATTAGGGCTACTAGTGGAACTATCCCAACCAAGCTTGTAGTTGGGGACATACAATTTGAGATAGAGGTGTGAAGTTATCAGGTTGATCTGGTATCTTTACTGGGGCTGGGTATCGATGTGATATTGGGAATGAACTGGATGAGTAGTCATGGAGTGCTTATTGATACATCGACTAGAGTAGTTATGCTTAGATATCCTGGTAATCAGGAGGGTTTTTTAGTACAGCTACCTAGGGACATCAATCTTTCTTGTACGACTAATGCGGTGCAAGTAAAGGCTATGGTAGATATCCCTATCATGTGTGATTTTTCGGATGTTTTTCCTGATGATTTACCTGGATTGCCCCCAGATTGGGACATAGGGTTCAAGATAGAGTTGCTTCCTAGTACAGCACCCATATCTAGAAGACCTTATAGAATGCTTCCCAATGAACTAGCCGAACTTAAGACCCAGTTGAATGAACTTCTAAAGAAAGGCCTTATCCATCCTAGTTCATCTTCGTGGGGGTGCCCGGCTATCTTTGTAAAGAAGGATCAATCACTATGCATGTATGTAGATTATAGGCCCTTGAATGCAGTTACAATCAAGAATAAGTACCCTCTGCCACGCATAGATATTTTATTTGATTAGTTGTCTAAAGCAAAAGTCTTTTCCAAGATTGATTTGAGATCTGGTTATCATCAAATCAAAATTCGGCTTGAGGATGTTCCAAAACTGCATTCTCTACAAGATATGGTCTGTATGAGTATCTGTTATGTCTTTTGGATTGACCAATGCCCCCGCACATTTTATGTATCTGATGAATTCGGTGTTTATGCCCGAGTTGGACAAATTTGTGGTGGTATTTATAGATGATATCTTGGTCTATTCTAAGAATGAAGAAGATCATGTTGAACATTTACGGGTGGTTCTCACTAGATTGCGGGAACACCGGCCTTATGCAAAGTTCAGCAAGTGTGAACTCTGGCTTCGTGAAGTACCTTTTCTCGGACACGTGTTGTCCGATGGTGGAATTATGGTGGATCCCACCAAGGTGCAAGAAGTGTTGAACCGGAAGGCTCCCATCTCGGTGCACGAGGTTCGGAGTTTTCTAGGGTTGGCTAGCTATTATCGTCGCTTCATCCCAGATTTCTCTAAAATAGCCAAGCCTATGACTCGGTTGCTACAAAAAGACATGAAGTTTGTCTGGACTTCTGAGTGTGATGTGGCTTTCCACACCCTGCCAACTCTTCTAATTTCGGCTCCAATTTTGGCACAACCAGATATCGAGAAACCTTTTGATGTGTTCTATGATGCATTAGGTATAGGTTTACATGGTGTTCTTATGCAAGAGGGTAGAGTCATTGCTTATACCTCTCGCCAACTTTGAAAGCATGAGGTGAACTATCCAACGCATGACTTGGAACTCGCTGTAGTTGTTCATGCTTTGAAGGCATGGAGACATTATTTGCTCGGCAATGTGTGCAACATTTATACTGATCATAAAAGCCTTAAGTACATTTTCACTCAACCGAAGTTAAATATGCAGCAGAGAAGATGGCTCGAGTTGATCAAGGATTATAACCTCCAAGTGCACTATCACCCTGGCAAGGCAAACGTCATTGTGGATGCCTTAAGCAGGAAATCTCATTGCCACTCTTTGATGGAAAGTGACTTCCATTTGTCAAAACTCCTTCATCTAGTAGTCCTTTACAACATCACTATCAGTTGTACTCTATAGAGTTGAATTATCGAGCTACAGAAGACAGATTCAGGTGTGTTCCACATCAAGCGCAAGATGAAAGAGCAAGAAACCAAGCATTTTCGAGTAGATGAGAATGACATGTTATGGTTTAAGGTTAGGTTAGTGGTTTCGAAGGATAGAGAGCTTAGAAATCAAATCATATCCGAGCCCATTCCTCTAAATTATCTATTCATCCTGGTAGTAGCAAAATGTATCATGATTTGAAGCCTCAGTTTTGGTGGACCAAAATGAAGAAAGAGATAGCCGCTTATGTGGCTAGGTGTGACACTTGTTGTCGAGTCAAAGCTGTGCAGATGAAAGCTTGATTACTTTAGCCACTCTCTATTCCAGGTTGGAAATGGGAGGAGATAAGTATGGATTTTATAGTTGGACTCCCTACTACTCAAAGAAATTTTAACTCCATTTGGGTGATTGTAGACCGTCTAACCAAGTTTGCACACTTTATTCCTATCCGCATAGATTTCCGTCCAACTAACAATGCAGAGTTGTATTTTAATCAGATAGTCCGACTTCATGGGATACCTCATACTATTGTCTCGGATAGAGGACCATAGTTCACTGCTCGCTTTTGGGAGCACTTACATGGATTATTAGGAACTAAGTTAGTAAGAAGCTCTGCCTATCATCCGCAAACCAATGGGCAAACTGAATGAGTGAATCAAATCTTAGAAGATATGTTGAGAGCATGTGTCATCTCGGCTAAGGGTTCATGGGAAAATGGTTGCCCCTAGCTGAATTCTTGTAAAATAATAGTTATCAAGAGAGTATCAAGATGGCACCGTTTGAAGCTTTATATGGCCGAAAGTGTAGAACCCTGTTGAATTGGGTAGAAGCTGGTGAAAGGAGATATTATGGAATTGATTTTGTTCAAGAAGCCAAAGAACAAGTCCATACTATCCAAACCCATATGGCCACAGCTCAAGCTAGGCAGAAAAGTTATGCTGATCGACACAGAAAACCTATTGAATTTGAAGTTGGAGACTTCGTTTATCTAAAAGTCTCACCCCTGAAGAGTGTCCAACGCTTTGGTGTGAAGCGAAAGCTTGCGCCAAGATATGTTGGTCCATTTGAAATCATTGGACAAAGTGGTAAGGTAGCATACAAGATCCAATTACCTCCTAAAATGAGTGCTATCTACAATGTCTTTCATGTATCCCAATTGAAGAAATGTCTTCGCGTCCCTAAAGAGAGAGTTCCACTGGGGGATATCGAGTTAAAATCAGATTTGGCTTTTGAAGAAAACCCGGTCCGAGTAATTGACACTCATGAGCGAGTGACTCGGAGTTGGGTGGTCAAGTTTTACAAAGTCATGTGGAGTAATCAGGGTAGTGAACGCGATGTAACATGGGAAAGAGAAGATTATTTGAGGGACGGTTATAAGGAATTCTATCAACAATGGTACGCTTGTCAAATCTCAGGACGAGATTTTTATAAGGGGGAGGGCTGTAACACCCTAGGTGTTTGGCTTCCACATTTGCACTTGCATTTCATGAACATGAGCATCATTCTTCCATTCATGAGCTTATATTGCATGAAACATGTTTTCAAAACATTGCAACATATTGTTATATTTCATGTGTGTTGATTTTATGAAATAAATAGTGTGCAACACTCAAGTGCAACATGTGCAACTCACTTTAGTGAAACATGGTTAGTTAGTACTATGCAACAAAATCATGAAACATGTGAAACATGGCTTTGAAACGAAGGTAACATTTCACTTGTTTTTCCTTGTTTCAATGCATGTGATGCTTGATTTTGGTGTGACCAATGTGTGGTGTGGCTAATTATTCTTCTAAGAACCTTAGTTACACTTAGAATGTCATTAGGAACATTGTTCATGTTGACCATGTTTCCTAATTAGGTTTCCAAGTCATGGTTTGACCATTATGGACTCCTAGAGCTCCTGAGTTTGACTGTTTAAAAAGTATAGCTTAGATTGTTTGCATGTCTAAGCAACCTAAAGAAAAGTTGTAGCAAATTTTATAAGGAACAAACTTTGTTTAGAAGCCAAGTCATGAAAATGTGCACGACATGCTCAAAAAGGTCCCACAAGTCAGTTTTGGGGCTGATTCAACACTTACAAAAATTTCTAAGTATGAATTGCAATTTCAGTTTCTTTTACCCAACTTGTTCAACTTGTAGCTCCCAAACAAAGCCGAATTTGCTCGAGCTCCAATTGGCAAACTTGTAGTACTCACTTGGATCTCAAACTTTGTCAATTACATCAGAGCCAGAATTGTCACAGATTGTGAGTTTGAAGCTCGCCAAGTCATGCTGTCAGGCTCGATTGGTTTCACTGAAACGCGTCTACAGTGCCGACCGGCAACAGAGCCTGAACGCCGCGTGGCGTCGTGCGTCACCGGCCGCCTGACCATGCAGGCCACGTGCCGTGGCTGGCCTGGAGCCACTGTCCACTGCTTGAGCCCGCGCCCTTCTGCCCTCCTAGCTCACATTTCCATTTCTTGCTCTTCCTTCGTTTCCCACCGCTTCGCCATTGCTGCCGAGCAAGCCACTGTCGCCTAGCTCACTCGCTGCTGCAAAATCGACGCCTCCAGCTAACCCATAGCTCCATTGTGTCCTCCTCTACCTCATTGACCTTCTAGCTAAGCCAGACGATCCGTAGGTGAGGGCCTTTGGCCATTTTTCCGACGCCGTCGCCATGGCCGTACCTTGCCGGAGTGGAGCTCAACGCGGCCAACCACCACCGGAGTCCTCTCGTCCTCGTTTCTTTCTTCCTTCAGTTTCCCTGCATGCCCTAGAAGCTCGTACCAAACCTAGGCGCGCCCTACATGGCCGGACCTCACCGGAGCATCGCCGGACTTCCTCCACCGTCCGCCATGCACGCCTCCATCGGGATTAGCGCCTGCAATAGGCTGAGCTAGGTGGCTCTTTCGATGCAGTTCGTCGTGGGGAGCATGCCGGTGCCCTCGGTGTCGCCGGAGAAGCCACCGTCAGTGAGCTTCACCGCTGCCACGCCGTCGCAAGCTGCCTCCCCTGCTTCCTTTTGCTGATCGGTGGGGTCATCTGACCCACGGGTCCCACGCGTCAGTGACTGCTGAGCAATAGGATAGTTCAAATATTCCAGTTTTAGTGCTGTTTTGTAAAATGTATATCTCCAAATTGGTAGATCCCAATGGGGTGATTCCAATTTTGTTAGGATCATGGTGAAGTCTAGTATTGAGGAAAAATATGACACGAACACTTGAAGTGGAAATTTTGTATGAATTAAATAAGAACTTGAAATGTGTTTTTAAATGCATACAAACTTGTTTAAATGATATCTTGAGTTTCTGTGATCCAAAAATTATGAAATTTTGTGGGTAAGCTATATTTGCTTAGTAGAAGCTCTGATAAAAATTTTAGAGTCATTGCATGTATGGTTTTTTGAGTTATAGATATTCCTTTTATCATTGAATGGTCCTTGTGGGAATTTTTGTGAATTATCTAGGAATCCAATGACCATGAAATTTTGTGGGGAGTATCCTAGTACCTTAAGGATGCTAGAAAAAATATAAAATCTGTTGCTTGACACTTTTTACTAAGGTTTCCTAATTTTTGTGAATTATCTAGGAATCCTACTGTAATTGTTGTAGATTAAATGGTGCAGTTGGCATATATATTTATTATTCCTCTTAAATAATTAAATAAATTAAGAAAGGTATTAAGAGAAATAATTTTGTGATTAACACCTTACTTTCTGGTGTTCTTGTGATATGTGTGATGAGTGAGTGAAGTTGGTTTCATCCATTTATGTGTTTGCAACATTAGTTAATAATTATTTTTCTACATCGTGTCTTTCGGGATAGTTCTGGGGACTTTATAAAATTCCCCATGATAATTTGGTTTGATGGAAATGTGGTGAATACAAAAGTTGTAGATAACTTATGTATCTAGCTCCTTTCAAAATTTGGTGGCATTTGGCCTAATAGTTTAGGAGTTACAGTCGTTTAAAGTTGGATCACAGCTTTGCCTGATCTCTGTCTTGTGAAGACAGATTTCTGTTGATTAAAGCATTTGACCTGGTAAACGTTAGAATCATGCCTTGAGGTCTGAAAATGAATTGTAGAAAATTTTATAAGATTTCCAAATTGTCTTGTTCCATGTCATTTGGATTTCTAAATCTCTAGTTATGGCCAGTTTACTGTACCACTATATAGTTCCTATTTTGTTGAAATACAAACGTTTGTGTGTATGCTTTGTTGCAATGTTCTTGTTGATTGTTTAGGTGCTATCCTAACTTGAGAACATGCTTAGATGCAGGTGCTAGGTCCTTAACTGAAGATGAGCAATTATACATTAGGTTGTATAAACTTGGTAAGTTAAAGTGATTTAAATAGAGCCTAAGTCGGAAAATGCGGACTGCAGTAAGCATGTGCATTCCCCGAGCATCCCTAGCTTCGTTCATGTGCATCCATGATATTTATCTTGCGCATTCATGCAATAGGTGTGCCGGAGGGAGTGACGCTGCTGGAGTTCGAGGGAGCCAACCTGGAGGAGGAGCCCGAGGTGCAGGAAATCGACGAAGCAGCCGCCGAGGAGGAGTTGCCCGAGTGCCCTGACCACCAACCTTCCTCTTTCCTGAAAGGCAAGCCCTGGAGCATATTAAGCCTCCCATGTTTTTACAAATACCTTGAGTATCTTTTATTTGTTGATGATGCATTAAGTATAGGAATTGGTTGGAACCAATTGTTGCATTATATATCCATCCTTGTCCAGATATCGCACTGGAGTCCTATTTAAGTTCAGGAACGGGTTAAATGCTTAGCCATGCTTAGTGCGGTAGAAGTCAGGTGATTTCCTATCACCTGCGAGCTTTAGGATGAGGTGGATCACGGTTGGCTATATTTGCTATCGTGGAAAAGAACCATGTTAATAATGAATTAAGACCGGGTGGAGTCTTGTGTAGGTTTGGACATAGTGACTCCATCTGTGTCGTTTAAGGACCGATACGCTGTACGTCCTCATGTCATATTGAACGTAGCCTAACACTTAGCTAGCCGGATAAGTCGTTCCGACCGCAAAGCCGAGTAGCTCAACTCAAGCCGGGAACCGTGGGGGTTGGATGCATTTTGGAGGTAGTAAGGATGTGCGGAGAGCCATTGGCGTAAGCCCAATGGGAGTCAGGTGCTTAAAATCCTGCACTTCCTGGCAGAGTGGTTCTCTGAGAATGCAGGGTGGCCTAGACCTACGTCTTTTCTTTTATTTTTCTCCTAAGTTGTACCAAAGGTGACTTGTTTGCGACCCTAATGGGGGGAGCAAGGTTTGTGTTAGAAATACCCCTCCAGCTGGATAGGAATCGATTCAAATCGCCGTCTCTCCCGGATAGTGAGAACTTGACTGAGCAGCGACAACGTAGATTCACTTAATTTAACGATATGGTTAAATGGATGATGATGATAATGTTGCCACGATTTATACCTGATATGGTTATTAATGTTTGCATCTTAATCAAATGATTGCTTAGTACAGGTGCTAATATAGATGATAGGTTAATGGCTAAAAGTCACTGCTAGTTCAGGTTAAGAGTTGATCTTTATTACTTATGCTTTTTCGCAAAAAGAAAGTGTCAGCCAGATCCATAAAATTAAGCTATGCATGATCCTTGGTGTCATTATTTTGGTTTTCGATGGGTAAGTCTAGCAAACCAGTATTTGTATTTGAACTCGGGTGTGTAAGCTAAACCTATACCCGACGGGTAAGTCTAGCTGAGTACATTCTCGTACTCAAGGTTTATTCCCTCTTGTTGCAGATGACCTTCTATATTAGGGATTCTATAAATATTGTCTCCACCCAGCGGGTGACGAAGACTAGATCATGGGCATGATCTCTGTTTCCCTTATCCGAATGCTTTTGTGGGTTGTGATCAGCAAACCAGTATTTGTATTTGAACTCGGGTGTGTAAGTTAAACTAATTGCTTCCGCATACTTTACAAGACTTGTTTTGTAATAATGATGACTCTGAGGTGTTGTAACCTATTTGCAAACCTTCTGTGAAATGTTGTAACATATGATATGTTATGTTGAATTACTATGATCTTGGTTGTATGCACGTTGGCTTGAAATCCTTCGAGATTTCAGTTGACTACCGGGTTTATATGGGCTCAAGTGCAAGAATTTGATCGTTTCGGTGATTATTTTTGTACTTTTGCTCTTATAAATTGGTCGGTTGTATGACATGACAATCTCAGGCATGGCACAAGAAAAACCTTCGGCAGAAGTTGTTTCCCTTCTTTTGAGAGGGCAAAACATTCTCCAGCCGCAACATAGCGAAGGTAAATAGAGATTGGGAAGAATTGAGGAACAAATTCTGTTTCGCATTCTTCCCTATATCTCAAATTGCTTCCCTATGATAAGAGATTCTCAGCTCCTGCCAGCACAAGAAGGAAACCATAGGTGCAGCCTATGCTAGATTTTTAATCTTAACACACTCTAGCCTAGCCTTGTCTATACCAGACCATGTGTTGTTATAGCCCTTTTGGTCGCGTCTTAGCAAGGAATCTGCCCTATAGCTTGATATCATTACCAGAGGGTCCCTGGACCATAGAACCTTAGCGGAAGGAGAAGAGCTTCTAGATCATATCCTAGAAAATAATCTTTCCATCGAATCCCTCCATGTAGACCTAAATCAAAACAAGAGGAAGTCTCTTTGGCTGAGGTTCGAACCAATACTTCCCATCCAGAGACCCTCACCCGAACTAGAAACTCTAGAGGAAGGTTTCCAACCTTCAGATTTTCCATTTTTCGAGGATGAACTTTTCTGAATATCTTGAAAATACCTCGAATCAATGAACAAAACCGAGGTGCATTTGGATTTCCACATCTTTTTTAAGCCTCGATTTTGATCTTCTCATAGGCTACCCCTTAAAAAACCTTTGAATGGGAGCCTGGATGAAGAGGTTGGGAAAATTGCTTTTGCCATGGTTATAACTCACCCAAAAACCCTATGGCAAAGCATAATCCCAAAGCACCAACTCTGGAGACCTTGGAGAAGGTTTTCACCATTGAGCATGAGAGTTTCTCTTTCGAGAACCCTCACATTTCATGCTCACTTTTGAAGTCTCCAGAGTTTGTCTCGCTTAGTGTCGCTTACTTCTATGTGGATCACAGGCCACCCCTTGACCCTCATCTTTTAACTTTTAAAGAGGATGGTTGTGGTTTTCCACAAATTTTGCAAATCCCATAGAAGCACTGTGGCACTAACCTTGCAGCTTGAACATTAATGCTAAATGTTTGGTGGTGAAGCTAGGGACTATACGACCATTGATAGCTACAAAATGAAGTCCCCATGGTCAAGCTTATGACCCTAAACTAAGCACTGCTAGGAGATACCCCGAATTATCATGAAAAAAACAAACACAATCTTTCTTTTTAATAAAAGCAAGAACATGTTGTCAAGTTAGTACGCACCTTCAAGTATTCTTGGTCACTAACCATTATAGGTTGAGATCAAGAAGAACAATAGTACATATGAAGCTAGAAAACATGGGAGCTGCATCAACCATACACCTTGATGCTCTTTGATGATGGAACACACTCGAAGAGGAGGCCCTCACTCTACACACTTGACTTTTACACAAAAGTCCAAGTGTGGGGGGGGGGGATGCTGAGAGCCTCACTACAAAATTCCATCCATGCCAAAGGCCTTCCAAAAAAAATGATGTAAGCTCTGCCTTACTAAAAAGATAGAAAGAAAGAATATATATATATATATATATATATATATAAGAAAAAAAGAGAAGAGAGAAAAAAGAAGAATATATGATACATAAAGAGAAAAAATAGAGAAGAAGAGAGAGAAGGAATCTCCTCTTCTGGGCCTTTGCTACCACTAAGGCCCATGGTCCATACACACTAGTTGTGCGTGTGGCCTAGCCTTATGGCTCACCTGAGTTGAACTGCACATAATCATGCAACCATTGCAGCAACTTCAAATCTTCATCCACACATGCCGCAATAAATATACTTAGGTATGCAAAGTTAATTCAAAGTTCACCAACACAATCACTCATGTTTCTCTCCACGAAAAATATAAACTTGCTCATACATACTTCTTTTGTTATGTCGTATGCTCTGCTTTGGGTGTAATCACGCATGATACATCCATAGGCCTTTTAAATTAAGCATGGTGCTTAGGTTGAAATGGCCTTCTTTAATCAATTTTAGACATGGTGTTTAACTTTGGTTAATGAACTTTGGGTAATTACTTTCATAAACAAATAGAAGTAATCCATGATGGAGATAAACCAAGGCTAGGAATATACTGCAAACTTTACTCTAACCTTGTATGAGTTATGTTGAAAACATAGAAAGTTGGATGAACAATTAAAAAAAGTAATAATAATAAAATAAAAAATAAACAAATAACAATAATAATAATGGTAATAATAATCATAATAATAAAATTTAGGCTCCCTAGTGTATGTTTAAGCTAGGTAGAGCCTTTGTTTGTTTCATCTTCTTTGTTAAATAAAAATAGGTACAAAAATAAGTGTGTGTGGGATCTCTCAAGTTTGACATGCACACATTCGAGATCTCCCACCAATACGTTGCACAACCTTGGACGATCATCATGCAGAAGGATAGGACAAATAGCTTTAGAGTGGATTGACTGAACCTTTGGTTTAGCCAAGCCACATCTGAATCCCTTAATTCCTTCCTCTTCAACCGATGGTTTGTGCAACACTACTCTCACTCTCTACACCTGCATAAAGGTTAAAAATGAACAAATTTTACAAATCAAACAAATGCTCCATCTCCATGCTATCCTTTGATGAGAAATTTGCATACTCTTTATTCCTCATCAATATTCCTAAGCTTGTGAACAACTTATCACAGGAACCCCATTTTATCTAGGTAATTAGAATATGAGATATAGTAGGATGGAAATGAAACTTGCACACTTTTGCAAAGTACTTGGGATTTATTTATAAAATCAAAATCTCAATTAGCATGCTCCTAAAATGATTATAATTCCTACCAAGGCCATATGACAATATTCCATGATACAAAACCTTAGTCATATGTTGCTTGTTTTTACATTGAGCTTTGTCAAATTGTTGTGACCCTTGTTGAGATTCTTGTCATGCACGTATGATCAAGATTCACGTACACCCACAAAATAATATGCTGACTCTTACGCCAAGAGTTATGCAAAAAAATATGCTTTTCCATCCACCAAATAAAAATACTCCATTCATATGACATGAGTATCTCTCTCAAAAGTTTTCACTGTGCCAAAAGAAAGTATGGGCTATGCTAAAAAAGAAAAAAAATCCATGCCAAAAGATCAAGAGAGAAAAAAATCCATGCCAAAGAGCATGAATAATCCCATGCTAAAAAGCATGAAGAAAAGAAAAAAAATAGAAAAAAAGAAAAAAGGGAAAGATAGCCCATACATTCAAATAAAAGGCAACCATCAAAAGACAGGGAGCCATGTACAAAGGAGTTTAGAATTGTAGAATTTTTTTTAAAAAAATTGCCACACACTTGCACAATCTTGATCAAATTGTATGACTTGCATCTCCTTGGATCCGGTTTTTAGACTTAGCAATATTATGTGATGCAAGTATGCCTCTTTTTCGTACCTACCCAAAACTCCAAAAAAAGGCTTTAGAGGTAGGATGAAAAGAAGGTAAATATCAAAAGCCTTTGGTGAGGACTATACACATTGAGCGATCAAGTGAATCACTTTGAGGAGCAAAGCTAAATTTTATATTCTCAAAATCACACAAAACCCAAGTGTCTGAGCAAAGTGAAGTGAGAGGATTTGAATCCTTACTATTCCATTATTGAATCACTCAAGATTCTATGGTAGACACCTAGAATGTTCATAGGTGTAGGTGAAGCTTGGAATAACTTGTATGCAGATATCATATCGAGCAGATGAACTAGCTTAGTCCTTAGAACTTTACTCGAGGACAAGCAAAGGACTAAGTGTGGGGGAGTTTGTTGATGGTTCTTAACTCACACTTTACACCGCCAACACTTGTATAAAATTCATCAAAAACAACACCAAACCTAGAAATAGGACTTTGAACTAATAATTTTCTTAGGTTTTGGAGAATTCTTTGTATGTAGGGACAAACATGAAAACATACCAAGTTGGGCCAAAAGTGAAGGGAAATATAAAAGAAGCATTCAATCTTCATCTTGGCCCCAAGCAAGCAAAGGAGAAAGACAAAGCAGCCCATCCAAATTCCAATTCTAGGCCGAGCACCTGATGTGGGAGTGGCCCAGGCCCACATAGCAACTGACCAGAGGAAGGCAGCGTGGGTCAGTGCCACCCAGGGTGTGGGCGCACCTAGGGTGTGGCCACACCATGCGCCCGCACCCCCACCTACGCCAACCGCCTTCCACTGCCACGTGTCGCTCCCTGGTGGCTCCCTCATGATAGTTGCATGGGTGCATGCAAGGAAATCCTCTCCAAACCAACCATCTCATGACTATATATAGATGGGGGAGGCCTCCTCATTCATCATGAATGCAAGAACTACACAATGTGACAAGAAGAGTAGAGCTACACTCCTATCTTTAGTCTTAGCTATTTTTAGTTAAGGGAGTGAGTGAGGAAGAGAAAGAGATGGAGAAGTACCAGGGCCCCTTTGTACACTGAGCGAAAGGAATGTCGAGAATGTCAGGTTCCCTCTTCACTTGTACCTCAACAAATCTAGTACTATTTGGAGTGCAAGGTTCGTGTTTATCTTTGGTGGTGAGTTCTACTTTAAGTTAGTCTTGTTCATTATTTACTTGCGGGTTCATCGTCCATCCCCATGGCGAATGCTCTAGTAGAGGGCCCTGATAAAGATGAATAACCCTGATCATGCTAGAGTAGTAGTCGATAGCGTAGACGTGGTGTCTAGGCTAGAGGCTACCTTCGTTTGCCTCGTATCCTCCGATTGAGGGATAGGCGGCAGGTGGTGATAGCTCTGTCCATCCTTCATAATCCTCCATGTTCAGATACGGCATAGAGCTATAGGCTGGCAATGCTCGACAGACCAAGTGTTATCCGATGCCCAAAGTAAGTATATAGTGGCAAAGCTATCTTAGCTTAGGATCTCGATCCCTAAAAAACCTCAGTACCCGAGCTATCTTTCTTCTTGGTACCTTAGGTGAACTAGCTAAGAGACTTTTACACATCCGTTCCTCATGGAAATATGATACCCTGAATACTTTCGTGTGAAATGCTACAATGGTAATTCCATGCGCTTGAGGATTATTTCTGTATGCGTTAAGAAATACCAACACCAGTTAAACCGGTGACCTGAGCGATGAAAGTCATAGCCAACCAGTTTAACCGATGACTTAAGGGGTGAAAGTTGTAGCCTGACCAGTTTAGCTGGTAAGCAGAGCTCAGATCAAGCCAACTGAGGCTCACCAGTAGGATGTAAGGAGCTCATGATAGAAATTTGAAAATTCTTGGCCGGTGAAGTGTACACACTTAAGTGCCAGTTGCGATAACATCGATGACATAGTCATCAGAGTAGAGCAAAGGCATTAAGTGATAGATTTGACATAGTCAGAACATTATGAAGAAGGCAAGTACATGCACCGCAAGGTGCATTGTACACAATGTAGTCCCTGAGCCTGAGATTAGGTGTAAAACATATCTAGTGTCAAGGTCTTGTAGAAAAATAAGCAATCCCCAGTGTAGCTGAGGGAGCACTTAGTTCCCAGCGTAGCTGAGAGAGCACGCAGTCCCCAGTGTAGCTGAGAAAGCATAGCAGTACATTCACCACAAGGTGAAGTGTACACACTTAGTCCTCGAGCCTGCTAGAATACTGAAGAATGAACCTTGTAGCAGGGTCAAAGAAATCAGGGGCTTGATACTCTAGTGTTGATGCGTGAAATAGCCAGTGTCATCTGCCATGTATCTACCAAGGCCCCCAACATGCTGCCCAAGATTAGCACCCTGGTCCGAACAGCATAGAGTAGCTTGATAGCACATATGGCATGCAACACCATCGGAAACGTAGTAAAATTGGACCACCAAGGGAGTTTCTAGCTTAACTTGCGAGCCCTCAGCATGGCAGATGATGAAGCAACGAACAATCTGACTAGCTAGTTGGGGAAGAAGCGAGCGCCGAGCAGTTCAACCAACTGGTTGGTGGTGAAGTGAATGTCGAACAGAAGTGAGTGCTGAAATGTCCGACCAACTAGTTGGTGATGAAGTCCATAAACCTAGTAGTCCGACCAGTTGATCGGCAGAGAAGTCTGAATGCCTAGGTGGTATGACCACTCGATCAATGATCCTGCAATACAAATATGTAGAACAGGTAGTACATAATATAAAAAAATATGAACTCAGCGATGAAGAAAATAGAGCAGAGTTGATTAGGAGCAATGTATCGGTGAATTTTATATCCTGCCGAGCAGTTTATGTTTATTTGGAATTTGTTCATATTTTAAATATGAGTAATTTTCCTTCTTGTTGGTTCTATATCGCGTCACTAGCCCTGACTAGCTCCCAAGCTCTGTAGCACGGAGTGTCTGGCGCCCATGTACGCGTAAGAGAAGAGAGCATAGCCAAGAAGCCATTGCTTGACTATCCATAATGCAGAGCGTGGCTTATGCACGTGTAGGAGCAAAATCAAGGCCAGGGCTGCTTCTGGACAACGTGAGTAAGAACGTGGCTTGTCGGCAGCGTGGAGAGGAGATTATCTTGGAGATATTGCAAATGGGGAATAACCATAGAAATAATAATTGGAGAAGCATGGCAAGGAGAAAGTTGTATTAAATGCAGATATAGGAGATGTACTTATCTTTAGTCAGAATGTCTAGTCAGCTACGTACGACGTTATCTGATCGGCATCGACGAAGTTGCCCGGCCCTCGAGCTTTCTGGCCTGTCGTCATGACGGCGGTCGCGGTCGTTATAGCGCCGTTCTTTACGGCGATCATCATTGCAACGTGGCAGGGCTCGCTTGATGGCTCGGCGGCATTTCTCGATGGCTTGACATGTACTGCATGGTGTCCGAGTAGATAAACAGCTAGAACAGCCGGTGCATGCTCACGTGAGCTCCAAAATCTCGATTATTTTTGGACAGGACACGTTGATTGGGGTTGGTTCAGTAACTTCCTTTATTTGCTTGCGGCCAACATGCACGTATAGATGCAAGTCCGATCGAATCTTGTGGAGTCACGACTAGATCCTGATATGGTGGCAGCAGCTCCCAGAGACCGATTGAAGGCTGAGGCATGAACGGACCTAGAACTCCAAGGTGTGGAAGG
Organism: Miscanthus floridulus; assembly: GCF_019320115.1. Lineage (NCBI taxonomy): Eukaryota > Viridiplantae > Streptophyta > Magnoliopsida > Poales > Poaceae > Miscanthus > Miscanthus floridulus. The sequence continues at coordinate 143,556,138 of NC_089587.1, read as the reverse complement.
TGAAATCCATAGGTGGCTCTGTTTTGGGCATGGCTGTCCTGCTCCTGCCCACTTGATTGCCGTCGAGGGCATCGGGCCTGCACACACCTGACTGCTTCTTGATGTGCCATTGATTCGGTAGAAGGCGATGTCAGATTGAGCATAGATGCGGCATCCGATGATGTCGGATTGAGCATAGATGTAGGCATCCAGCTTATGCTCGTCTGCTCTGCGACTAGGAATGAAGAATAGAGGCAGCGGCACAGCGCTAGAAGATAGCAGCGCCGACCCCTGCGTGGCCTTGTCCTTCACGCCTGTCATCGAGTAGAATGAGACTGGCGCCGACTCTTGCTTGCTTATAGTTGCACCTCCCCAACTGACAACTCGTACGAGCAATTGGATGCACAGAGCCGACATCAAGAATGTGCTATTGATATTGAGATTCATCTGGTTCGCCACGGGATCAGCACGCATACCCCTACCTAGCATGTCAACTATCAAGTAAAGATGCTCGACGGTCCACCTGAGGGGGCTACCCACGATGGTCGATTGATTGATAGAGATGTGCGTGATCAGGTACCGGATGGTAATAGAGACACAAGACACAAGATTTATATAGGTTTAGACCGTTAGTGTGATGTAAAACCCTACATCCTGTGCTCTGTTGATTTGTATTGCTGGAATATGAGATTGGATGTGGGATGCCAACTAGGGGACCCCTGCCCCTTCTTATATACTCTAGAGGGGTAGGGTTACAAGGAAGGTATCCTAATCGGTTATATGGTAGGATTACAATATCTGTTGTGTCCGATTAGCAGCCTGTTCGGGAGGCCGTATCATATCGTGGATTATTTACTGCTGGCTGGTTTGGTGTGAGAGAAAAACACTGTTCCCGGCTGGAAATTTACGATCGTTTACGAGCAAGCGAACAGGCTGTAGATCTTCTAGGTGCCTTGCGGTGTACACCGAGCAATGTCGTGCACTGTAAGTCTTGATGTCATGGGCTGGACCATCCCTGATGGTGTGGCCCATGTCCCTTGCTGTGGGTACCTGGGTTATACGCCCACATACGCTGACGGGTAACATAACTCATGTACTTTCCGCTCTACGAGTGGAACACTCAAAGCCTTAGCTATCTACTGTCTAGTGAGCTATTGACGATCCCCGTCAAACATGAACTCAATGAAATCCTGATCTCGGGGTATCCACAAAGAAGAAAAAATATCTTCACACATTCTGGAACATAACGGTGCGGCCTAGTGAACAAGTCAAATAGTCCGAGCATGTATGATAGGTGACCCTTGATATCTTCCTCAGTACCTCCTGCCACTTTCACCAGGCCCTCAACCGTAAGCCAACGGTGAGCACAACACTTGATAGGTTCACAACAAATGGCATCATAGAAAGCACGCTGAAGTTTAGTCTAGAATGGCCCTTTTCTGACCGACCTTGGGTCCAGGAACCACTCCTCCAGGGAGCAAACCTCAATGTCTGAATCTTGCTAGCTCTGAGGCTCAACAACTATGAAACTATGGAACTGGCACCTGTTCCTCCTCTTCTTCCCTTTCCCTCTCCTACCATGACAAAGCTCCTTGACCACTACTGCTGCATTTTAAGTTGCGAGCAGAGCGTCGGGGAACTGTATTGGCCACGTTGTTGCGCTTACTTTTCACAATTGTTGCCTGCTCTTATAGTTGCTCTTTGTGTCATGGTGTAATTTTTCTTCTTGGACTTCTTTTTAACCGACAACGAATTCACTTTTCTACCTGTCCTCTTGGTCCTCTTGCATTTTTTGTCCTGGCCATGTTAATTCATGAAACCTGCAAAACTACGCAAAGATGGCTCGTCAAAAACTTAAGAAATTGGAAGCCACACTTCACTTTTTCTAAGGGAATCTTGCAACACTTTGGTACTCTATAACATGTGGAGGTCAAAAAATAAGTGTAGCAACAAAATAGCCCAAAATTTGATGTATACTTCCTATTAATTCATAATTCAATTGATGTACTTTAGCATTCGGGCAACAAACACCTATGTGAGTGTGATGGCATCCAATTGAATTACAATACACCAAACTTCAAATGACTTTAGCAGTACTTTTCAACAAACGAACAATGTTTTCCTCTCACAACAAATCAACATTAACCATCACAAAACCACTCAGATTCAAAAAATGTGTGTAGCAAAGAAACAACACAAAATTTGATGTATACTTCCTATTAATTCACAATTCAATTGATGTACTGCAGCATTCAGGCAACAATGCACCAATGTAAGTGAGATGGCTTCCAATTGAATTACAATGCACCAAACTTCAAATGACTTTGGTAGTACATTTCAGTGAATGAACAATGTTTTCCTCTCACAACAAATCAACATCAAACATAAAAAACCGCTCTGATACAAAAAATGTGTGTAACGAAGAAACAACACAAAAATTCATGTATACTTCCTATTAATTGACAATTTAATTGATGTACTTTAGCATTTAGGCAACAATGCACCTATGTTGATGTGATGGCTTCCAATTGAATTACAATGCACCAAACTTCAAATGACTTTAGCAGTACTTTTTAGCGAACGAACAATGTTTTCCTCATACAACAAATCAGCATAAGCCAAATTTCAGCAAAATGAATAGGAAACCAGGAACATTGCAATTAATTCTTACCAGAGATAGCGAGGTGGCCCAGGCGCCTTTAGATTGAATGACTGTGAGGTCTACGGCTTTGGTTTTCAAGGTAGGTAGCGGTGCAAGATATGGACTGTGGTGGCGCGGTAGAAGGAATCGATGGTGCAGGAGCAGCCGATAGGCATTTTGGTGGGAGCAGAGGCTACAGTAGGCGCACGAATAGGCCGCACGACAATCTTAGATAGGGGGCGGCATAGGTTTTTGTTTGTTTGGATAGAAGGTGGCAGCAGACGCCCTAAGTGTCGGGACTGGATGACTGGCGTTAGGTTTGGGATATTTAACTATTTGCCATCCTTTACAGAGGGCACTCCTCCGTTTGTAGTTTTACATGGGCACCTACATATTTGCCACACAAAACAGTAAACCTACTACATATTTGCCACTTTCACTGACATGGCATGTCATGTGTGTATGCTAGTGTGGCAGCAAGCCCTAGAAACCCTGTAGAAGATGCGAACTAACCAATTTACCCCTGTTGCTTCTCTCAGTCAACTCACTAACATGTGGGCTCCATATGTTAGATTCTCCTTGCGGACATCCCAGATTCAATACACAATGATGGACGGCTTAGATTCCAAACACCAAAAAATAGAAGACCAGTAACATACGCCAACGTAACGAGCATCAACCATCACAAAACCGCTCTGATTCAAAATTCGCTCTGATTCGATGTGAAATGATGGGGAGCGTTGGGGCGACTGCCTCTAGAACAACAACCGTTGCGGGCCTTGCCGTCGATCACCTCAAGAACCCAACAAGTGCTTGTTTTGGGCTATGCTGTCAAGATGGCAGTCCAACATCCAAGATCAAGTAGCACAGTGCACTGAGTGGCTGGACGATACTATTTAAATAACTAGAAGCAAATCTATCTCACCAGCCGATAATGAGCAATGGCAAGGTACAGCACTAGCGAGTAATCCAATGATGAGTCTAAGGACTCATCGAATCGCCACAGTGCCAGTGAGGAGGAGGAGGTGGCAGAGGCACCAGTAGTCACCATCGAGGAGGAGGACGACAACGACATCAACGGTGGGAACATTGATAACTTCCCTATCATTCTGCTTTCGTCGGGTGTCGAGGAGGAGCCAGAGGGTAGCGACAGCAACAACGAGAATGTTGATAACTTCTTTGCCATTTCGCTAGGCTTCTCTCCGACCCCGCACTACAAGAAGTCTAGGATCCCTCCATTCCCGCCCATCGAGATTGTGTCTGATGATGAGGAGGAGGATGATGATGTGTTGAGCAAAGACAATGGGTTAGAGGCATCCTCCTCTTCTGGCAATGGCGGGAGCAGCGGCGTCGAGCAAGACTAAGTCAATTTTAGGTGCATTTAGTACTAGTGACCTAGCCAAGTAGTACAATGGTGGGTGCATTGTAGTGCTTTGGAGGTGTCATTTTTGTGTATTTTGGAGTGCCCTTGTCAGCATGCCCCATGTACCCATATAACACTAGAAATGAATCTAAGTATTCTACTATTATAGTGCTTCATTCTACATTATCTCGTGGTCCTTCTTCTTCCCCCTCTCAGAGGAGGGTGACCCAGAGAAATAAACCAATTTGCAAACACAACGAAGATGGCACGCTAGTTTAGCTGCAATAATGACAACATCCATCCTAGACAAAATTAACAGATCCATAAACAATCAAATAACATTGGTCCATTGGAACATGTCGTGACAGAGAGATACATCAAATGCAGCTTTATTCACTACTTTGCTAATGACTCCAAGAACAAGAATAAGGGAACATAAGGAAGAAAGTAAGGTCTACTCATGAACCCTGATAGGACACTACATCTACCATACCGAAAGACACGAGCAGGGATGGCATGAACTTTTCTGCGGTCCATGTCATACGTAATGAATCTTCTTTACTTCCCAACAAAGAAAATCAAATTCCATTCTAGATGAACTATAATCGCTATGTAGTATGACTCATAATCCACATAACCAAATTGAATATTAGTCTTTCCAAACACCTTCAGCATGCTGATAGTATGCTTCAATGTTCATTTATTAGTAGCATAGTCTTCAAGGATCTAGATTGAAAGCTGGGACATATTGTGACCATCAACAGCACCAACAGTACATACACACAAGTGACCCTAAGCTTGATGGATGGAGGGTAGAGTACCATGAGGCCTAGGAATTTTCCTCCATGTATTTCCCTCCATATCCACTACAAGTATTATAGAGTACCCCATAATGTGTAAAAAAACCATTAAGAAACACACTTGCTGATCTTGAATGTTTCACATCATCAATGTCCTAGCCCCATTCAGATTCCTTATAGATCCATTCTGTAGTTTCAAATGTTTAGATCTCCATACCTAGGCACTCAGCATCCTCATGCTCCACAAATTCAATCACATGGAAATGTGAGGAGGCTAGTCGGATCGAACCCCAATCGAGCTTGACCAATAGCACGGATGCTAGGCAAGCAGTACTCACAAATTGTTGGTTGCCGAATTGCAGATGACATAGCGAGATCCAGCACCAGCTGCCTCAACGCATGAGCTTAGGACAAGGCCATTGTAGCAATCTAAGACAACTACATTGTCCCTAGGGAAAGGCAAGGAAGGACAAGTCGGGGCATTCACCGGTGAAGCAGGTGAAGTTTCGCATGCTGTTCTCTCCATCAGTAGAAGAAGCCGGCCATAGTCTAGGGTAGCACCTTATGGTTGTCGAAGATGAGGCTATTCCAGGCGACAAACACATTTGTGGCAGAACAAGGAGAGGGTGGGGAGGCGGCGGAGGATCTCGAGAACAACATCCTCTATGAGGCTGGCCAGTGTGTTCCTCTTGCTGGGGGCCTCCTCTATTTCGTAGAGCCTATGATCATCAGTGTGTAGTAGGATGAGATCTTCCTTACTAATGAGATCACTAAGATCTTGTTTGGATCAATCCACATGTGTTGTGGTGGATTGAAGTGGATTTTGAGCTAAATTTTATAACAATCCACGTCAACACATGTGGATTGGGATGAATCTGACAACATCCAAACAAGGCTTAAAGAGGAAAATAATTCAACAAAGATCCATCGTTAAAGTGTGAAAGCATACCTTGCCTTTGGATCACATGGTGGCAGCCGTGCGGGAGGGGGCGGTGTAACAGAACTACCCAATTTATACAAGATCAAGTACGGCTTGTCCCCACTAACATGTTGACACATGCATACTTTCACTTATATAAACCCTGGTAGTCCGTCCGAGTGTCCCTGAAAGACCTCAGGTAAATCAACATCACAACCAAGATCACAGTGATTAAGCAAATACAAATCACATACGGCAGGGTTGCAGCAGAAATAATATTACAAATGGGTTCACAAATAATAGTACAAGTTTGGGTTTCAAAACTGATTAGTGAAAACAATCATAGCTTTCAAAAGATTACATTAATATATGTTCCAAATACATTGCTAGCATAAGTGACATCCTCAGACAAAAGCATATAGATTAGAAGTAAATATAGAATCACCGAGCCCATCAGCGGTTAGCCACCATCTTCAACAGGCCGAGAAGTTCACCTACAACATGGTGGGATAAACCCTAAGTACTCGAATGTACATAGCTAGACTTATCTATCATAAACTAGAAATAAAGTGACACCAAGGATTATGCAAGGCTTTATCAGTGGATCTTGCTGGACAACCTCTTTGCATAAAGCTTGAGTAATCATTAGCATTATTAACCTGTACTAGTAGTGACTTTTAGCCATTTCCTACCATCTATATTAGCACTTGTACTAATCAATCACTTAATTAAGTTGCAAACAATAATAACCATATTAGGTATTTCATGGCTCATTATCATTATCATCATCATCATCATCATTTAACCATATCTTTAAATTTAGTGAATCGACGTTGTCGCTGCTTAGTCAAGTTCTCACTATCCGAGAGACACGGCGATTTGAATTGATTCCTATCTAGCTGGAGGGGTATTCCTAACACAAACCGTGCTTCCCCCGTTAGGGTCGCAATCAAGTCACCTTTGATACAACTCAGGAGAAAAAAAAGAAAAAGTCAAGGGTCCGAACAGTGCCGCATTCTCAAGGGTGACACTCTGCCAAGAAGTGTAAGAGTTTTAAACACCTGACCCCTTGGACTCTCACCAATGTCCCCAAGCACATCCTTACTTCCTCCAGAATGCACACGTCCCCCCGGCTCCCGGCCTGAGTCAAACTACTAGGCTTCGCGGTCAGAACGACTTATCCAGCCAGTTAAATGTTAGGCTATGTTCAACATGACATGAGGATGTACAGCGTATCGGTCCTTAAACGACACAGATGGGGATAGATTCACACCCAAGACCTCTATGCCTTGTTGCTGCACTACCATCATCCCGTCCAGTCTCTTTTCATTATTAACACATGGTTCTTTTCCACGATAGTAAATATAGCCAACAATGGCTAGAGCTTATCCTACATCTCGCAGGTGACAGGAAATTAGTCGACTTCTACCGGTCTAAGCATAGCTAAGCATCATTCGATCCTATACTTAATTAGGATTCATAGGATTTTATCTGGACAAGGTAAGGATATAATGCAACAATTGGTTCCAACCAATTCCTATACTTAATGCATCATCAACAATAAAAGATACTCAAGATATTTGTAAAAACATGGGAGACTTAGAACTGCTCCATGGGTTTTCCTAGAATCCAACACTAGGTTAGTGTTTGTTAGACAAAACTTGTTAAGTCCTTCCATCTTCGGGATAGGTTCACCATGCACCTTCCTTGGGTTCGGCTCCAACATCCCATCCGGCACGTGGTTCATCTAGCGTTCCTAATTGAGATACACGATGCAAGTACATGAATGCCAGGAATGGTAATAAAAGATGCATCACATAAAAACATTCAAGACATGCACAAGGCTACACCACATGACATGAGTACTTAGAGAGCAAGCTATTCACATCAAGTCCAACATAGAGATAGCAAGTACATCAAGCATGGCATATTAGTTTACTTAAGTTCTATTCAAATCACTTTAACTTATCAAGTTTAGACCACCTAATATACAATTGCTCATCTTAAGTTAAGGACCTAGCACCTAAACAATCAACAAGAACAATGCTACAAAGCATTCACACAAGCATTCATATTTCAGCCAAACTGGGACTATATAGCAGCATAGTAAACTGATGATAACTGGAGATTTACAAATCCAAATGACATGAAACAAGACAATTTGGAAATCTTATGAAATTGTCTACAATTCATATTTAATAATCCCAGCATGATTCCCAAGTTAAAAGGGTCAAATAGTCACATTTATAAAATCTAGTCCAGAAATTCCACAGAACTACAATTGCTGATGACCAACTTAGAACAGTCATAACTCACAAAATATTTGGCCAAATGCCATGAAAATTTAAAACAAGATGGTTAAGTGAGTTAGCTACAACTTCCTTATTATCATCGTAAGATCATTCTATAGATAACAAGGCCAATTAATCCAATAAATGCATCTTTGCCTAAAACATGGACAGAAACTGACATGCCAATTTAAACAGCTATAAATGGAGTTATACATGTCCAATAAATGTGGTTCCAGACTTTTTAGAAATATTAGCAAATTCTAAACAACTATGTTGTAAACACCTAAAGCTAATTCTACTATTAATAAGGCCCCACAATAAGAACAAGGAAACCCTCTCTGGGTTTGGGCAGAAACAACCACAGAGATTTAAGCAAGTATAACTCAAGATCTACTTAACCAAAAATCATGATATTTAGCTATTTCAAAATCTTAATAAAAGTAATACAACTCATGTATTATCATAAAGTCATGATTCATAACTTAACTAAGCCAATTAATTCAAACATGTAGGACTATTCAGAATAGGAGCAAAGCAATACAGGTAATTTGTTATTTTTATAGATCTTAAACTATCAAGCCTCAAATATTGAAATTTTTACCAGACATCAATAATAACCTTAGTAGCACTCCCCAAAAATTTCACAATTATTTGAGCACAACAACTACAGTTATGAAAAAGACAAGACACAACTAGTATAAAAAACCTAACTGCATAAATCTATTTTTACAGCACAATATTTAAACAAAAGCATGCCATATTATAGATCTACTGCATATATAACTTCACAAGGATTCCAAAAAGTCATCATTTACTATTTTACGATTTTTCTACAATTTACTATGATTTTCCAAAGTTTAGCTGATTTCCTGGAAAAAGGTCCTCAACGGCACTATTCATATGAGTCATAGGCTTATGCATTTGGGCCCCTCCTTTCCTTCGAATTTTAACCCAAGGTCCCTAGCAGGATTTTGGAGCAGAGGAAGTTGGGGCCGGCCGTGGGGGTGCTCATCGATGGCGGAGAAGGGGCGGCGGAGCACAAGGGTGCCCTGCACGCACCCTCTGGTGGTCTCGAATGGCCCTACATCGTTAGTGTGACGTAAAACCCTACATCCTGTGCTCTGTTGATTTGTATTGCTGGAATATGAGATTGGATGTGGGATGCCAACTAGGGGACCCCTGCCCCTTCTTATATACTCTAGAGGGTTAGGGTTACAAGGAAAGTATCATAATCGGTTATACGGTAGGATTACAATATCTGTTGTGTCCGATTAGATCTTCTAGGTGCCTTGCAGTGTACACCGAGCAATGTCGTTCACTGTAAGTCTTGTTGTCATGGGCTGGACCATCCCTGATGGTGTGGCCCATGTCCTTTGCTGTGGGTACCTGGGTTATACGCCCACATACGCTGACGGGTAACATAACTCATGTACTTTCCGCTCTATCAGTGGAACACCCAAAGCCTTAGCTATCTGCTGTCTAGTGAGCTGTTGATGATCCCTGTCAAACATGAACTCAATGAAATCCCGATCTCGGGGTATCCACAAAGAAGAAAAAATATCTTCACACATTCTGGAACATAACGGTGCGGCCCAGTGAACAAGTCAAATAGTCCGAGCATGTATGATAGGTGACCCTTGATATCTTCCTCAGTACCTCCTGCCACTTTCACCAGGCCCTCAACCATAAGCCAACGGTGAGCACAACACTTGATAGGTTCACAACAAATGGCATCATAGAAAGCACTGCTGAAGTTTAGTCTAGAATGGCCCTTTTCTGACCGACCTTGGGTCTAGGAACCACTCCTCCAGGGGAGCAAACCTCAATGTCTGAATCTTGCTAGCTCTGAGGCTCAACAACTATGAAACTATGGGAACTGGCACCTGTTCCTCCTCTTCTTCCCTTTCCCTCTCCTACCATGACAAAGCTCCTTGACCACTACTGCTGCATTTTAAGTTGCGAGCAGAGCGTCGGGGAACTGTATTGGCCACGTTGTTGCGCTTACTTTTCACAATTGTTGCTGCTCTTATAGTTGCTCTTTGTGTCATGGTGTAATTTTTCCTCTTGGACTTCTTTTTAATCGACAACGAATTCACTTTTCTACCTGTCCTCTTGCATTTTTTGTCCTGGCCATGTTAATTCATGAAACCTGCAAAACTACGCAAAGACGGCTCGTCAAAAACTTAAGAAATTGGAAGCCACACTTCACTTTTTCTAAGAGAATCTTGCAACACTTTGGTACTCTATAACATGTGGAGGTCAAAAAATATGTGTAGCAACAAAATAGCCCAAAATTTGATGTATACTTCCTATTAATTCATAATTTAATTGATGTACTTTAGCATTCGGGCAACAAACACCTATGTGAGTGTGATGGCATCCAATCGAATTACAATACACCAAACTTCAAATGACTTTAGCAGTACTTTTCAACAAACGAACAATGTTTTTCTCTCACAACAAATCAGCATTAACCATCACAAAACCACTCAGATTCAAAAAATGTGTGTAGCAAAGAAACAACACAAAATTTGATGTATACTTCCTATTAATTCACAATTCAATTGATGTACTTCAGCATTTAGGCAACAATGCACCAATGTAAGTGTGATGGCTTCCAATTGAATTACAATGCACCAAACTTCAAATGACTTTGGCAGTACATTTCAGTGAACGAACAATGTTTTCCTCTCACAACAAATCAACATCAAACATAAAAAACCGCTCTGATACAAAAAATGTGTGTAACAAAGAAACAACACAAAAAATCATGTATACTTCCTATTAATTGACAATTTAATTGATGTACTTTAGCATTTAGGCAACAATGCTCCTATGTTGATGTGATGGCTTCCAATTGAATTACAATGCACCAAACTTCAAATGACTTTAGCAGTACTTTTTAACGAACGAACAATGTTTTCCTCTCACAACAAATCAGCATAAGCCAAATTTCAGCAAAATGAATAGGAAACCAGGAATATTGCAATTAATTCTTACCAGAGATAGTGAGGTGGCCTAGGCTCCTTTATATTGAATGACTGCGAGTTCTACAGCTTTGGTTTTCAAGGTAGGTAGCGGTGCAAGATATGGACTGTGGTGGCGTGGTAGAAGGAACCGATGGTGCAGGAGCAGCCGATAGGCATTTTGGTGGGAGCAGAGGCTACAGTAGGTGCACGAATAGGCCGCACATCAATCTTAGACGGGGGCGGCATAGGTTTTTGTTTGTTTGGATAGAAGGTGGCGGCAGACGCCCTAAGTGTCGAGACCGGATGACTGGCTTTAGGTTTGGGATATTTAACTATTTGCCATCCTTTACAGATGGCACTCCTCCGTTTGTAGTTTTACATGGGCACCTACATATTTGCCACACAAAACAGTAAACCTACTACATATTTGCCACTTTCACTGACGTGGCACGTCATGTGTGTATGCTAGTGTGGCAGCAAGCCCTAGAACCCCTGCAGAAGATGCGAAACTAACCAATTTACCCCTGTTGCCTCTCTCAGTCAACTCACTAACACATGGGCTCCATATGTTAGATTCTCCTTGCGGACATCCCAGATTCAATACACAATGATGGACGGCTTAGATTCCAAACACCAAAAATTAGAAGACCGTAACATACGCCAACGTAACGAGCATCAACCATCACAAAACCGCTCTGATTCAAAATCGCTCTGATTCGATGTGAAATGATGGGGAGCGTTGGGGCGACACCTCTAGAACAACAACCGTTGCGGGCCTTGCCGTCGATCACCTCAAGAACCCAACAGTGCTGTTTTGGGCTATGCTGTCAAGATGGCGTCCAACATCCAAGATCAAGTAGCACAGTGCACTAAGTGGCTGGACGATACTCTTTAAATAACTAGAAGCAATTCTGTCTCACCGCCGATAATGAGCAATGGCAAGGTACAGCACTAGTGAGTAATCCAACAATGAGTCTGAGGACTCATTGAATCACCATAGTGCTAGCAAGGAGGAGGAGGTGGCAGAGGCACCAGTAGTCACCATCGAGGAGGAGGACAACAACGACATCAACAGTGGGAACATTGATAACTTCCCTGTCGTTCTGCTTTCGTCGGGTGTCGAGGAGCCAGAGGGCAGTGACAGCAATAGCGAGAATGTTGATAACTTCTTCGCCATTTCACTAGGCTTCTCTCCGACCCCGCACTACAAGAAGTCTAGGATCCCTCCATTCCCGCCCATCGAGATTGTGTCTGATGATGAGGAGGAGGAGGACGATGATGTGTTGAGCAAAGACAATGGGTCAGAGGCATCTTCCGCTTCTAGCAATGGCGGGGGCAGCGGCGTCGAGCAAGACTAAGTCAATTTTAGGTGCATTTAGTACCAGTGACCTAGCCAAGTAGTACAATGGCAGGTGCATTGTAGTGCTTTGGAGGTGTCATTTTTGTGTATTTTGGAGTGCCCTTGTCAGCATGCCCCATGTACCCATATAACACTAGAAATGAATCTAAGTATTCTACTATTATAGTGCTTCATTCTACATTATCTCGTGGTCCTTCTTCCCCCTCTCAGAGGAGGGCGACCCAGAGAAATAAACCAATTTGCAAACACAACAAAGATGGCATGCTAGTTTAGCTGCAATAATGACAACATCCATCCTAGACAAAATTAATAGGTCCATAAACAATCAAATAACATTGGTCAATTGGAACATGTCATCATAGAGAGATACATCAAATGCAGCTTAATTCACTACTTTGCTAATTACTCCAAGAACAAGAATAAGGGAACATAAGGAAGAAAGTAAGGTCTGCTCATGAACCCTGATAGGACGCTACATCTACCATACCAAAAGACATGAGCAGGGATGGCATGAACTTTTCTACGGTCCATGTCATACGCAATGAATCTTCTTTACTTCCCAACAAAGAAAATCAAATTCCATTCTAGATAAACTATAATCGCTATGTAGTCTGACTCATAATCCACATAACCAAATTGAATATTAGTCTTTCCAAACACCTTCAGCATGCTGATAGTATGCTTCAATGTTCATTTATTAGTAGCATAGTCTTCAAGGATCTAGATTGAAAGCTGGGACATATTGTGACCACCAACAGCACCAACAGTACATACACACAAGTGACCCTAAGCTTGATGGATGTAGGTTAGAGTACCATGAGGCCTAGGAATTTTCCTCCATGTCTTTCCCTCCATATCCACTTCAAGTATTATAGAGTACCCCATAATGTGTAAAAAACCATTAAGAAACACACTTGCTGATCTTGAATGTTTCACATCATCAATGTCTTGGCCCCATTCAGATTCCTTATAGATCCATTCTGCAGTTTCAAATGTGTAGATCTCCATACCTAGGCACTCAGCATCCTCATGCTCCACAAATTCAATCACATGGAAATGTACATTGTCCCTAGGGAAGGGCAAGAAGGACAAGTCGGGGCATTCACCGGTGAAGCAGGTGAAGTTTTGCATGCTGTTCTCTCCATCGTAGAAGAAGCCAGCCATAGTCTAGGGTAGCACCTAATGGTCATCGGAGATGAGGCTGTTCCAGGCGACAAACACATTTGTGGAAGAACAAGGAGAGGGTGGGGATGCGGCGAAGTATCTCAAGAACAACATCCTCTATGAGGCTGGCCTGTGTGTTCCTCTTGCTGGGGGCCTCCTCTATTTCATAGAGCCTGCAATCATCATTGTGTAGTAGGATGAGATCTTCCTTACTAATGAGATCACTAAGATCTTGTTTGGATCAATCCACATGTGTTGTGGTGGATTGAAGTGGATTTTGAACTAAATTTTATAACAATCCATGTGAACACATGTGGATTGGGATGAATCTGACAACATCCAAACAAGGCTTAAAGAGGAATATAATTCAACAAAGATCCATCGTTAAAGTGCAAAAGCATACGTTGCCTTTGGATCACATGGTGGCAGCCGTGCGGGAGGGGGCAGTGTAACAGAACCACCCAATTTATACAAGATCAAGTACGGTTGTCCCCGCAAACACATTGACATACGCATACTTTCACTTATATAAACCCGGTAGTCCGCCGAGTGTCCCAAAAGACCTCGGTAAATCAACATCACAACCAAGATCACATGATTAAGCAAATACACATCACATACGTAGGGTTGCAGCGGAAATAATATTACAAATGGGTTCACAAATAATAGTACAAGTTTGGGTTTCAAAACCGATTAGTGAAAACAACATAGCTTTCAAAAGATTACATTAATATATGTTCCAAATACATTTCTAGCATAAGTGACATCCTCAGACAAAAGCATATAGATGAGAAGTAAATATAGAATCACCGAGCCCATCAGCGGTTAGCCACCATCTTCAATAGGCCGAGAAGTTCACCCGCAACATGGTGGGATAAACCCTGAGTACTCGAATGTACTCAGCTAGACTTATCTGTCATAAACCAGAAATAAAGTGACACTAAGGATTATGCAAGGCTTTATCAGTGGATCTTGCTGGACAACCTCTTTGCATAAAGCTTGAGTAATCATTAGCATTATTAGCCTGTACTAGCAGTGATTTTTAGCCATTTCCTACCATCTATATTAGCACCTATACTAATCAATCACTTGATTAAGTTGCAAACAATAATAACCATATCAGGTATTTCATGGCTCATTATCATCATCATCATCATCATCATCATTTAACCATATCTTTAAATTTAGTGAATCGACGTTGTCGCTGCTTAGTCAAGTTCTCACTATCCGAGAGACACGGCGATTCGAATCGATTCCTATCTAGCTGGAGGGGTATTCCTAACACAAACCGTGCTTCCCCCATCAGGGTCGCAATCAAGTCACCTTTGGTACAACTCAGGAGAAAAAAAAGAAAAAGTCATGGGTCCAGACAGCGCTGCATTCTCAAGGGTGGCAATCTACCAGGAAGTGCAGGAGTTTTAAACACCTGACCCCTTGGACTCTCACCAATGTCCCCAAGCACATCCTTACTTCCTCCAGAATGCACACGTCCCCCCGGCACCTAGCCTAAGTCGAACTACTAGGCTTCATGGTCGGAACGACTTATCTAGCCAGCTAAGTGTTAGGCTATGTTCAACATGACATGAGGATGTACAGCGTATCAGTCCTTAAATGACACAGATGGGGATAGATTCACACCCAAGACCTCCATGCCTTGTTGCTGCACTACCATCATCCCGTCCGGTCTCTTTTCATTATTAACACATGGTTCTTTTCCATGATAGTAAATATAGCCAACTATGGCCAGAGCTTATCCTACATCTCACAGGTGATAGGAAATCACCCGACTTCTACTGGTCTAAGCATCATTCGATCCTACACTTAATTAGGATTCATAGGATTTTATGTGGACAAGGTAAGAATATAATGCAACAATTGGTTCCAACCAATTCCTATACTTAATGCATCATCAACAATAAAAGATACTCAAGATATTTGTAAAAACATGAGAGACTTAGAATGCTCCGAGGATTTCCTGGAATCCAACACTAGGTTAGTGTTTGTTAGACGACACTTGTTAAGTCCTTCCATCTTCGGGATAGGTTCACCATGCACCTTCCTTGGGTTCGGCTCCAACATCCCATCCGGCACGTGGTTCATCTAGCGTACCTAATTGAGATACACGATGCAAGTACATGAATGCTGGGAATGGTAATAAAATATGCATCACATAAAAACATTCAAGACAAGCACAAGGCTACACCACATGACATGAGTACTTAGAGAGCAAGCTATTCACATCAAGTCCAACATAGAGATAGCAAGTACATCAAGCATGGCATATTAGTTTACTTAAGTTCTATACAAATCACTTTAACTTACCAAGTTTAGACCACCTAATATACAATTGCTCATCTTCAGTTAAGGACCTAGCACCTAAACAATCAACAAGAACAATGCTACAAAGCATTCACACAAGCATTCATATTTCAGCCAAACTGGGACTATATAGCAGCATAGTAAACTGATGATAACTGGAGATTTACAAATCCAAATGACATGAAACAAGACATTTTGGAAATCTTATGAAATTTTCTACAATTCATATTTAATAATCCAAGCATGATTTCTAAGTTAAAAGGGTCAAATAGTCACATTTATCAAATCTGGTCCAGAAATTCCACAGAACTACAATTTCTGATGACCAACTTAGAACAGTCATAACTCACAAAATATTTGGCCAAATGCCATGAAAATTTAAAACAAGATGGCTAAGTGAGTCATATACAACTTCCTTATTATCATCGTAAGATCATTCTATAGATAACAAGGCCAATTAATCCAATAAATGCATCTTTGCCTAAAACATGGATAGAAACTGACATGCCACTTTAAACAGCTATAAATGGAGTTATACTTGTCCAATAAATGTGGTTCTAGACTTTTTAGAAAGATTAGCAAATTCTAAACAACTATGTTGTAAACACCTAAAGCTAATTCTACTATTAATAAGGCCCCACAATAAGAACAAGGAAACCCTCTCTGGGTTTGGGAAGAAACAGCCATAGAGATTTAAGCAAGTATAACTCAAGATCTACTTAACCAAAAATCATGATATTTAGCTATTTCAAAAGCTTAATAAAATTAATACAACTCATGTATTATCATAAAGTCATGATTCATAACTTAACTAAGCCAATTAATTCAAACATGCAGGACTATTTAGAATAGGAGAAAAGCAATACAGGTAATTTGTTATTTTTATAGATCTTAAACTATCAAGCCTCAAATATTGAAATTTTTACCAGACATCAATAATAACCTTGGTAGCACTCCCCAAAAATTTCACAATTATTTGAGCACAACAACTGTAGTTATGAAAAAGACAAGACACAACTAGTATAAAAAACCTAACTGCATAAATCTATTTTTACAGCAAAATATTTAAACAAAAGGATGCCATATTATAGATCTACTGCATATATAACTTCACAAGGATTCCAAAAAGTCATCATTTACTATTTTACAATTTGTTTACAATTTACTACGATTTTCCAAAGTTTAGCTGATTTCCTGCAAAAAGGTCCTCAACGGCACTATTCATATGAGTCATAGGCTATGCATTTGGGCCCCTCCTTTCCTTTGAATTTTAACCCAAGGTCCCTAGCTAGATTTTGGAGCAGAGGAAGTTGGCGCCGGCCGTGGGGGTGCTCATCGGTGGTGGAGAAGGGGCGGCGGAGCACAAGGGTGCCCGCACGCACCCTTTGGTGGTCTCGGATGGCCGGGAGGCGGCCCGAGGTGGCCTAGCCACGTGCACCGGCGGTCAGAGGCGATGGCGACCGGAGGCTGCGGTGCTTCCAGAATAGTTTTGGATGGCGAGCATGAGCATAGAGTGCAGGAGAGGGAGGCGAAGATAATGGTTGTGCTCGTGAGGAGCGAGGGGGGTGACAGAGCGTGAGGTCGGTGCTGGTTTTGGGTCGGATCTATGCTGATTTGGACCTTGGGCCCAAAACAAAGTTTGAAGCCCAGTGCACTGCTCTTCATTTTTTTATTTAGGGACCATAGTCATTAGGGTAGTAGATTAACAGTTAATTACATTCCAATACGACATTGTCAATGCATTGATAGCGATTAACAAACTCTAAAATTGATGGTCAAAATGAAGTCAAACTGATGCCTTCTTTTTGCACGCTCTTCTCCGCAATGTATACTCCAACTTTTATTTTGGGACCAAGACAAGTTGCTTCATGAAAACACGAGAACATGACATGCCAACGCCGATGACCATGAATTCCTGTCTCAGAATATTTCTAAGTCTGAAAACAGCCGCTGATTCAATTTTTGAGCCTCTGTTTGACTTAGTTCTAAGTTGATCTTACTCTTGGTCCAAAAACAAAGTTTGTTCTACTCCACTCAAACTTCAACTTTTATTTAAGGTGCAACTCCATGCAAGCAATGTAAGTGATTGGTCAACACAGGTCAAAGTAGCATCACGGTAAAGCTTAAATCCGAGTTTTAGACCGATTGAGGTATTTTCTTGTCCTCCGCTCAACACGAACCCTTAATGAATTTTGTTGTAGAGTTCAATTAGAGTCATTTGGGCAAGTTTTCAAGGTTTGGTTGACGATCTAGAATTCCATTCACTTTATAAAACAATTTAGGCAAGGACATAACTTGTTATTTCATGCGACTTCTTGATTCTAAACTTCATGAAACTTTTCCATGGATCAATATAGATGGATATTGATGCGAGACACATGAAACAAGTACATCTAGCATTACTCAAGCATACTTTTTAGAAAGGGCAGCATGTAAGCAATGGTGCATGGTCCAAGTTTAAGTGGTGGCTCATTTTCATATGTTTGACCTAACATCTCCATCACCACTTAACATGCCATGGTTGAGTTTAAACCCATTGCTTAACTGGTGACAAACAGCTAGGGTGTTACAGCCCTCCCCCCTTAAAGGAATCGCGTCCCGAGATTCAGGACGAAAGACTTTTATAGAAGAGAGACATGTTACCCGTTTCTAATACCAGCGATAGCTTTAGGCTACATAGCATTCAAGCATCAGAGGGACCAAAATGGTAGAGGTAACTTTCTATACTTGTTCTTTGTAGTAAATTTTTGTCAAAAGGATTTCATTCATTAGCTTCCATAAAGCATTGTTACATTGGGAGGAATCCAAGATAGCACTGTCATGCGTACTTCGTCCTCGATGTATGAAGAGTGATTCAAGCGTAGACTAAATACTTGTAACATTGACTTCCCTAGTGGATATAGCATAGACTTATGGACTTTGCACTAGACCATAGTCTGTTGACGGATATTCCTTGCAATGGTGCTATATTTGTTCCCAAGGTTTGAAAAGTAGTTCTCTACTAAAGTGGCTTGAGCACAACTTTCCATAAAGGATGTGATCATAGATGGGGTAAACATCCTTTGAGGGTATGAGTAGCTAGCTAACCAATATCCAAGTTGGTTGTAGCGGTGCAATCACTCAGATGTCAACTGATGGAAAGCTACATAATGTTCTATGTGTGCAGTGCTCTTTCTCTGATAACAACACTGTATTACCTGAGTCCATTGAGTGAGTGGTGAATGTGATAGCTGACTATGTTGACTCAGCGTTTTCGATGATCAATATTTAAGGGAATCCTCGTATCCAAGCGGCCATAGTTATCAGAGGCAACCTCTTGGGTAAAACACATGGAAGGTACCAAAGGACAAGGTAGCATTGAAAAACATTGCCAAGGATGATGGATAGCGAGGCCTAGAGTACAATAAAAGTTGCAAGTATTTCCTCAAACTAGGGAAATAGTTCACTACCATGCATTTTGAGTATGATTCTCCTTCATGATGCAGTTGCTCAGTACGTTGAGTTGACTTGCACTATATCAAAACTATCTTTGTGGAACTACTTTTGACATTGGGTCTTCATTTCTAATGTCAGTCAATATCTCCAAATCACAATTTGAAATCTATTGTTTGACACCTTTCAAATTGCTTCCGATTTGCAACGGTACAAATTGACTCGTAGAACACCTCAATTGCTCGAACATTGTTGATAGAAGAGGCCAAGAACAAGGTATAAAGGGGTCCAAGGAGTCTTCTTTAGGGCATCTAAAGGATTATCTAGCAACAATTATTGACCGCATTACATACCTTGGCATCAATTGCAAACACAACTTTCGAATGCGAAGGATGATCGCAGTCACAAAGAAATTACAGATTCTGTACTCTTTGGTTTTCTGTTCATATTTCACAAATTAGTGCTCCATTGTGCATGAATTTTGTTAGAAATATAGATCCATGAGTCCCCTAACTGCTCACCAGAATTCAGCTCAAACGGACACGGTTTGACTGTCCAAACAATGTGGCTACCAAAACTGCTCTATTCTATAATTATAGCATACCGAATTGACAAAACATCTCTCAAATCTGATGTTTCACTCAACCAATCCTCAAACAAACTTAAGGCATCGACGTGTCCTAAGTGAGGAATGAGGTCACCAAAGTTTGAGGCCATTCCAACCATGTTTGAGTCACTAATTGTTGGCTTGAAGATGTTTGGGTTTATACCCTAAAATTTGGACAGATTTCCCGTTCTTCTCTTTCTTTGCTCCACACGTTGTGGTGTGTGTTCTATACTCTTGATCTCTTTGTATAGCAGCAGCAGCAGCAGCTCTTTTCTCTGAGGATGTAGACTAAGGTTTTCCATATGTGGTTCTTAGGAAACAACTTAAATCATTTGATTTAGACACCAACTTGACGACGCACAAGCATTGGACTTGTGGCTATGTTTTTGGGACACAAAGCATACTCTTCATGGAGGGACTATCCTATAGAGATAAGGAACCATTCCTATATATCCTTCAGCACTTCGTCCAATAGAGTCCGGACACATGTGTTAGTGGCACCTAGGGGCACAAAGATGCTGACTAAAACTAGGGATGTGCTTTCGCTAGCTCCTTACGTAGCCGATACAACGTCTTGTACTATCTATGTGATTGTCCAAGATGGAATGGACTTGATAGCATAGGTTTTGGAAAACAAAGCAGTAGTTGCATTGCTAAACGGCTTGTAGTTTCATTGCTTAACATTGCTCTGCGAGACATAGCCTTCGTAATTAGCAAAACGTTGTCACCTAGCTAGAGGTTAAGCTTCCTACTAGTAACTAATCAGTTGTCTCTCAACACTAAAAGTTCTAAATCTTCACTCTTGCCAACAATAGTTGTGATTGATGCATAACAAATGGTTGCCATCGAAGTCAGCAGACAAGGGGTCACACAAGAGATGGTTGATCTCGACTGTGCGATCAGCATGCACATAATGATCAAGACTTGGATAGCCAGGTCATAATCATAATGTGACATTCGATTCTTATCCGACTAAAAACTTGTCCAACATTAAGTGTTGTGTGCCTTTCTGATCCAATGAGAATGACATAAGTTTCTCCCTAGATGATGATGTCATTATAGGGATAGTCAAGTAGGGTCACTTGCCTACCATCTCTTGCAGTCTGTTTATGTTCATGTCAGCGACCTATTCTTCAAAGGTTATCCTCTGGATGACTTCAGAAGGAAGCTCTACTACTTTTGGTCTAATATAAGGATCTTCCGATTAGATATGGAGAGATAACCAAGGAAGAGCTCACTGTGAAAATAACACATCAGGTGTAGTTCAGGCAATGGATCATGACTAGAAACCTCGATACCTGTGCGCACACCCAGCAGCACAACCATGTGCCAACCAGCCATAAGGAGGCCCTAGGTTCCAGTCGAGGCACTATGGTTGCTACTCATAACACCATTACTGATCACACACCCTAAAGTGAATTTTCAAGTTGCACTAGATTGGTTCATAAGAACAAGCACTATGCAAAGGAGGGATAGCAAACAAAGGTAGTCACAAGGTTAGGACTCAACAAGGAGGTGATCAGAAGATCAAAACACAGCGCAAAAGAACATAGCCTAATTGCCGAAGGCAACTAAGCAGGAGACTCTTGCTTAATTTCCATAAATGCATTGTGTCCACCATGGTGATTACTAGGTAAAGATTAACATGAGATTTGGTCTTGCCGAGCAGCAACATGAGATCAGGACTGATAAATATCTAGAGACTTGAAAGAGTTGGAGATAAAACAAATGAGATTCGAGGGACAGAGCGAATGCACTAACTAGAGATTCAGTTGATAAAGCAATGACATGATCTACGAGGAAAAGGTTCCAAAGCCAGGATAGATAGTGATTAGCGTTGCACCAGATCATCTATAGAAGAAGGAGCAATGAGATCTAACAATGATTTTTGAGTAGGGTCCTCCCACATAGGAGCGGGACAACCACGAAACATGCAAGCATTCAAGGGAACTAAGCTTGGGCCTAAGGTCAAGCAAAGGCATGGATAAAGGTCTTCGTAGCGCAACATTCAAGGGCTAGCAACCATGTGTACAGGCTCAGGTTCCTAAGAGAGAACTTAATTGGAGACGACAACCATGAGATTATCAAAACTTGGATGCTATTCTAGGATAGCGCTCTTCAACACTCGTATGCTTACCGAGGATAAAAGGGGTGACAACTACAGCACTACCTAGATAACGAGCATCCACACATACACCATGGTCTTAAGCAAGCATTTCGAATATACTCAATCCGATTAGCTTAAGCGACTATTATGAAGCACAAAACTCGTACATAACAAGCAGTCACCTACAACAACACCACTACACATATCATGCAAAACATGGTGGTAAGGCACTGTTATCTTTTATTTCCTTTTTACTGAGTAGGTGGATATCTCTACAAAACAAGTTTTACTTACATTTAGCAATTTAGTTTTCAAAGGGGTGAACTTTTTGTTAACTATTAACTTGTCATCTATTTCCTTTGGAAGAAAACATACAAGGCAAAGCTAATCACACACTATCTTCAAGCATAGCTATTCAAGCAGCATGGGACAAGGCATTTTGGCTAGCTTCACATAGGGAAGATAGTAACATCACATTGATCACAAGTTACTTAATATTAGAACAAAGTGAGGGAAACATATTTATGCAAAAGCACAATCATGATGCATGCTCGTCCTATTCGTCCTCACAAAATTACCAGCCTAAGACGGCAATCACGTTCTATGTTGGTGGCATAACATGTACTCTCTCGATATATAGCTAATCGGCAGCTACATTCAATCTACGCATTCAGTGGTTAGCATACCTGTAGGCAAATTCATTGCAACCCATCCCCACAAGAGATAAATAAGCACACAATGAAAGCAGTAAACTAAGATACTCTCCATATATACATCCCCTAGATATATATACTTTGATATCTATAGCTACCCAATAGATATACCCACAATTAAGTACCTTCATATATACATGTGTGTAACATGTAAATATTCCAGTAACCACAGCTAACTCTCCCCTAGACCGATAGTTGGACTGGTCATGCTCTCACAACTCACACTTACCTGGGCATAGAGGCAATTGATCCATACATTACCATTCAAGCGAATGACATCCATACAATAGCATGCCGTATGGACGACGAAAAGTAAAAAACCCCATGTTAGTACTTAGATAGCCACCTAATAGTCCTTAACTGGCATAAAGGAGGATGTCGCTAGCATAGTTTTGCAAATTAATTTTTGACAAATTTGCCTGTAGCTAAAGTTTTAGTTAAAATAGGCTTTTTAAAACCAAAACTTTGTTTTTAAAATGACGTACATGACAGTATTATGCTTAATCTTGCTTTGATGCCAGCTATAACAGAACCGCCCAATTTATACAAGATCAAGTATGGCTGTCCCCGCTAACACGTTGACACATGCATACTTTCAATTATATAAAAATGGTAGTCCGCCGAGTGTCCCGAAAGACCTCGGTAAATCAACATCACAACCAAGATCGCATGATTAAGCAAATACACATCACATACGTAGGGTTGTAGCAGAAATAATATTACAAATGGGTTCATAAATAATAGTACAAGTTTGGGTTTCAAAACCGATTAGTGAAAACAACATAGCTTTCAAAAGATTACATTAATATATGTTCCAAATACATTGCTAGCATAAGTGACATCCTCAGACAAAAGCATATAGATGAGAAGTAAATATAGAATCACCGAGCCCACCACCGGTTAGCCACCATCTTCAACAGACCGTGAACTTCACCTGCAATATGGTGGGATAAACCCTTGAGTACTCGAATGTACTCAGCTAGACTTATCTGTCGTAAACCAGAAATAAAGTGACACCAAGGATTATGCAAGGCTTTATCAGTGGATCTTGCTGGACAAGCTCTTTGCATAAAACCTTGAGTAATCATTAGCATTATTAACTTGTACTAGCAGTGACTTTTAGCCATTTCCTACCATCTATATTAGCACCTGTACTAATCAATCACTTGATTAAGATGCAAACAATAATAACCATATCAGGTATTTCATGGCTCATTATCATTATCATCATCATCATCATCATTTAACTATATCTTTAAATTTAGTGAATCTACATTGCCGTAGCTTAGTCAAGTTCTCACTATCCGAGAGACACAACGATTCAAATCGATTCCTATCTAGCTGGAGGGGTATTCCTAACACAAACTCTGCTTCCCCCATTAGGGTCACAATCAAGTCACCTTTGGTACAACTCAGGAAAAAAAAAGAAAAAGTCATGGGTCCGGACAGCGCCACATTCTCAAGGGTGACACTCTGCCAGGAAGTGTAGGAGTTTTAAACACCTGACCCCTTGGACTCTCACCAATGTCTCCAAGCACATCCTTACTTCCTCCAGAATGCACATGTCCTCGCGGCTCTCGGCCTGAGTCGAACTACTAGGCTTCACAGTAAGAACGACTTATCCGGCCAGCTAAGTGTTAGGCTACGTTCAACATGACATGAGGATGTGTAGCGTATCGGTCCTTAAACTGACATAGATGGGGATAGATTCACTACCCAAGACCTCCATGCCTTGTTGCTGCACTACCATCATCCCAGTCCGGTCTCTTTTCATTATTAACACATGGTTCTTTTCCATGATAGTAAATATAGCCAACCTGTGACCAGAGCTTATCCTACATCTCGTAGGTGATAGGAAATCACCTGAACTTCTACCGGTCTAAGCATAGCTAAGCATCATTCGATCCTACACTTAATTAGGATTCATAGGATTTTATCTGGACAAGGTAAGGATATAATGCAACAATTGGTTCCAACCAATTCCTATACTTAATGCATCATCAACAATAAAAGATACTCAAGATATTTGTAAAAACATGGGAGACTTAGAATGCTCCAGGGATTTCCTGGAATCCAACACTAGGTTAGTGTTTGTTAGACGACACTTGTTAAGTCCTCCCATCTTCGGGATAGGTTCACCATGCACCTTCCTCGGGTTTGGCTCCAACATCCCATCCGGCACGTGGTTCATCTAGCGTACCTAATTGAGATACACGATGCAAGTACATGAATGCCGGGAATGGTAATAAAAGATGCATCACATAAAAACATTCAAGACAAGCACAAGGCTACACCACATGACATGAGTACTTAGAGAGCAAGCTATTCACATCAAGTCCAACATAGAGATAGCAAGTACATCAAGCATGGCATATTAGTTTACTTAAGTTCTATTCAAATCACTTTAACTTACCAAGTTTAGACCACCTAATATACAATTGCTCATCTTCAGTTAAGGACCTAGCACCTAAACAATCAACAAGAACAATGCTACAAAGCATTCACACAAGCATTCATATTTCAGCCAAACTGGGACTATATAGCAGCATAGTAAACTGACGATAACTAGAGATTTACAAATCCAAATGACATGAAACAAGACAATTTGGAAATATTATGAAATTGTCTACAATTCATATTTAATCATCCCAGCATGATTCCCAAGTTAAAAGGGTCAAACAGTCACATTTATCAAATCTGGTCCAGAAATTCCAGAGAACTACAATTTCTGATGACCAATTTAGAACAGTCATAAGTCACAAAATATTTAGCCAAATGCCATGAAAATTTAAAACAAGATGGTTAAGTGAGTTATCTACAACTTCCTTATTATCATCGTAAGATCATTCTACAGATAACAAGGCCAATTAATCCAATAAATGCATCTCTGCCTAAAACATGGACAGAAACTGACATGCCACATTAAACAGCTATAAATGGAGTTATACATGTCCCATAAATGTGGTTCTAGACTTTTTAGAAATATTAGAAAATTCTAAAGAACTCTGTTGTAAACACCTAAAGCTAATTCTACTATTAAGAAGGCCCCACAATAAGAACAAGGAAACCCTCTCTGGGTTTGGGCAGAAATAGCCATAGAGATTTAATCAAGTATAACTCAAGATCTACTTAACCAAAAATCATGATATTTAGCTTTTTTAAAAGATTAATAAAAGTACTACAACTCATGTATTATCATAAAGTCATGATTCATAACATAACTAAGCCAATTAATTCAAACATGCAGGACTATTCAGAATAGGAACAAAGCAATATAGGTAATTTGTTATTTTTATAGATCTTAAACTATCAAGCCTAAAATATTGAAATTTGTACCAGACATCAAGAATAACATTAGTAGCACTCCACAAAAATTTTGCAATTATTTGAGCACAACAACTGCAGTTATGAAAAAGTAAGACACAACTAGTATAAAAAACCTAACTACATAAATCTATTTTTACAGCAAAATATTTAAACTAAAGGATGCCATATTATAGATCTACTGCATATATAACATCACAAGGATTCTAAAAAGTCATCATTTACTATTTTACGATTTTTCTACAATTTACTACGATTTTCCAAAGTTCAGCTGATTTCCTGCAAAAAGGGTCCTCAATGGCACTATTCATATGAGTCATAGGCTATGCATTTGGGCCCCTCCTTTCCTTCAAATTTTAACCCAAGGTCCCTGGCGGGATTTTGGAGCAGAGGAAGTTGGGGTCAGTCGTGGGGGTGCTCATCGGTGGCGGAGAAGGGGCGGCGGAGCACTAAGGGTGCCCGCACTGCACCCTCTTGTGGTCTCGGATGGTCCGAGAGGTGGCCCGAGGTGGCTCGGCCACGTGCACCGGACGGTCAGAGGCTGATGGCGGCCAGGTGGATGCGGTGCTTCTAGCATGGTTTTGGACTGATGAGGACGAGCATGGAGTGTAGGAGAGGGAGGACGAAGCTAATGGTTGTGCTCATGAGGAGCGAGGGGGCTGATAGAGGGTGAGGTCGGCGCTGGTTTTGGGTCGGAATCTGTGCCGATTTGGACCTTGGGCCCAAAACGAAGTTTGAAGCCCATGCACTGCTCTTCATTTTTTTATTTAGGGACCATAGTCATTAGGGCAGTAGATTAATAGTTAATTACATTCCAATACGGCATTGTCAATGCATTGATAGCGATTAACAAACTCCAAAATTGATGGTCAAAATGAAGTCAAACTGGTGCCTTCTTTTTGCACGCTCTTCTCCACAATGTATACTCCAACTTTTATTTTGGGACCAAGACAAGTTGCTTCACTGAAAACACGAGAACGCGACATGCCGACGCCGATGACGATGAATTCCTGTCTTAGAATATTTCTAAGTCTAAAAATAGCCGCTGATTCAATTTTTGAGCCTCTATTTGACTTAGTTCCAAGTTGATCTAACTCTTGGTCCAAAAACAAAGTTTGTTCTACTCCACTCAAACTTCAACTTTTATTTAAGGTGCAACTCCATGCAAGCACTATAAGTGATTGGTCAACATAGGTCAAAGTAGCATCACGGTAAAGCTTAAATCCTAGTTTTAGACCGATTGAGGTATTTTCTTGTCCTCCGCTCAACACTGAACCCTTAATGACTTTTGTTGTAGAGTTCAATTAAAGTCATTTGGGCAAGTTTTCAAGGTTTGGTTGATGATCTAGAATTCCATTCACTTTATAAAACAATTCAGGCAAGGACATAACTTGTCATTTCATGTGACTTCTTGATTCCAAACTTCAAGAAACTATTCCATGGATCAATATAGATGGATATTGATGCGAGACACATGAAACAAGTACATCCAACATTACTCAAGCATACTTTTTAGAAAAGGGCATCATGTAAGCAATGGTGCATGGCCCAAGTTTAAGTGGTGGCTCATTTTCATATGTTTGACCTAACATTTCCATCACCACTTAACATGCCATGGTTGAGTTTAAACCCATTGCTTAACTGGTGACAAACACTTGGGGTGTTACAAGCAGCGGCTGGCCGGTCCTTATTAGGACTTTAGTCTAGATGAAGGGTCCGAATTCAATACACACTAATGGACGGCATAGATTTCGACCATCAACCATCACCGTATGAACGTTCAGGTGGTTGTAACACCACTGTAATGCACTGACGTTGACTTTGGATCACCAATGCGTCCATTCAAACAATGGTTCCTTCACCACCGGTTCATATGGTAATCCAACGGTGATAACCTGATCACCGCCATATCTTACTATAGTGCACACATCCATTATGGCACCGGCGGTAAAAAACGGTTATCTCTACCGGTTCCATCGGGCGTTGGACATAGAATGAGCAGCCGGCAGTGAAAACCCTTCTACCATCGGTTTGGCGGACAACACAGCAGCGAAGGATGAGATTATGTTCACCACCGGATCATACGCCGAGCCGGCAGGCTAAAACGTTCATCACCACTAGTTATTCGGCCAAGAGGGACCCCATGGTGGTGATATGAATCACCGTCGGTTATCTCAAAACCTGTTGGTGAAGCTCCCGGTGGTGAATTGACTTTCTGTAGTAGTGTTCATCCTTAGCACCATGGTTAGCTAGATACCACATGGAAACAAAAACACTAGATACCCTCTGAGGTCAACATTAGAAGCAAGGTACTAGTATTACTTGAAAACATACGAAGTGTCTAGCTATCATCCTATGCATGCTAGTATTCAAATCACCATTCAAATTCTATTACTAGCATACACCACACAAGCATGTATATCAAATTTAAAACTTATGCAACGTGTTGATATTTCTTATGACTATTGGACTAATTCCGCAAGCGCACAGAATATATCGATGTATCACTTCACTTGGGAGTCAACCAAGTATCATATTTATTTCCACAGAGAAGGCATAGTATGACTTAGATAAATGATAACCTAAGTTCAAATGAATTTCCTAGACATGAATGTAATGGGACAAATGAAAGTAAACTAAACTAACTAAAATAATAAAATGAGAAAGACTACTACTACTACTACTATGGTCACAGAGTAGGTGAAGATAAATGAAGTACTATCTTAATTGTAATCCTATCAATTGTCTAGCAAGTGAGCAATGAATATACTTCAGTGGCGTACTTGCCCTAAACTCACCCTAAGGTTGATTAGGCACAAAGCACCACTGAGCCCTATGATTTAATAACTAATTCCAACATGGTGGAATATAGAGGATGGATAGGGCTGTCACCTCCTACCACCTACCACAATCTATCGGAGAACTAACCATAACCCATGGTACCCTATAGTCTAAGCACCACGCCTACACTAAGTGATACTACTCTAATCTCATGCTAAGATCAGAGCACCAACTAGTGACAAGGATCCTGTATATTGGAACTTACTATCTAAACAAGATATGATCAAAATATTCACAACACTACTTAACTCTAATTGCAAGAAAGTAAGTGCTAAAAATAAAGATAAGTACTAAAGGAAATATAAATAGAAAGCAAGAGTAGCTTACAAGAGCTTATAGAGAGGACTCTCAAGGACTCCTCCTAAGCTCCTAGCTCTTCACTTCTTCACTCTCACCACTAACCTCAACTTAGGAGTAGAGAGAATGATTCTACTTGGGACGCTTTACAACTATGGGAAACAACTCTATTTTTAGAACTTAGGTGCTAGGGGGGTATTTGTAGGTAGTGGAGAGGCGGCGGAGCTTCCTTGGGCACCTAGGCAGCTGGGGTGAGAGCGCCAGGCCAGCCCTTCGATGCATCGCCATTGCATTGGAGGGTCATGGTTTGCTCCCAAAGGCGGTTGCATTTCCAGCATGTGTGAAGACTTGGTCTGAAGGCGGTTCCAAAGTCAGGCTGATGGCCTCTAGGGGGATGACAATGGGCCCATGGATCCATGGTGAGTGAATCATGGCCACTGCTCAAACTGACATGAAATGGACGCTTGTGATGTAGTGTAGGAGGCATCCCACTGGATTGATGACATGGACGGGGACAGGATGGCATCGGGCAGGTGCCACATGGCCATTGGCTGATGTGGCTAGTGTGGGCCCAGAGGCCCCTGCCATGTCCATTTGCCTCCATGTCACATGTTTTCCACCTTTTTCACTATTTTTCCTGCATTCAAATAATCCTCATGTACAAGTGGAATTCCATTAGTAATAAACCAAATCTTTCCACTTTATGTTGATTTTCCTTTGAAATGTATGTATTGTTGATGGATAAAATAGGAGTTTAGTGACCATCAACAAGCTCCCCCAAGCTTGCCTTTTGCTCAGTCCCTGAGCAAAGATGGGGACTTTAGCATGAAAATGTCAGTTGCTTACTAACTTCTGCACATCTACTCATAAACATACCAACCCTTGAATTAGAAATGTTAATATAGAAACTCTTACCCATATTACCTTTGTCAGCCTTGGGGCTTTTGGCCTTCACCTTGTCTGAGTGTCAAACACAGATCATCTAGAAAGAGGGTCGTTTCTCCTTATCTATTTTTCTTAGAAATATCATTTGGAGGCTTTTATAAATTTTGGCAAGAAAAATCACAAGCTCTAGTTCTTTTTGTGGCGCACTCAATCGCTCATAAGTGTGTATGCTCCTCACCAAAGGCTCAAAATGTGCCTTCATTCCTATTACTAAAGCTTATGTGGAGTTTATGGGCAAGGAAAAATATGAAGGCATACATTGCTTAGTATTTATTGCTAAGTCAAACACTTGGATAAAAGGAGCAACAAGTCATAAACCTAGACCAAGAGAGTCCATGTGTATGGTATATGTGGAATTCACTCCTTTTATGGCATCCTCTTTTCTTGTTGGAGGCATGGCTACCTCTCTTTTTATCATTTTTCCGATAAGGGGAGACACTAAACCTTTTTCTTCCTTTTATTTTCTCTCCATTTTTTTTCTTTTTTTAGAGATAGCCATGCTCCCTTTTGATAGATATTTCAATGAGGAATAAACTTTTGTCATGGAGTAAATATTTGGAGTGGAAAGAATGTGGTTGCATACTCTTAGTGTAAGAGTAGCAATTATGTAGGTGGGTGGATATGCTCTTGGTCATGGGAGCTATAGCAAGTTTCTCAACTAAAATCAACAAGGCTTGACTAGGCTCACTACAAAGGCAAGTAGCATGTGTGAAAGCTTTTTTTAAGTGCTAAACATATATGGCTCTGGTAGGTGTTTTTTGCCACAGAAAAAACTAAGCAAGTTTTTATGTTTTCGCAAAGAAATTCTCCAGAGATAAACCTTGCTCAAGAAAGGATAAAAACTTACTCCATTCTTTGCTAATCATGATATTCTACCACTCAAACTTAGATCTAGCATTTGCAACCCACGAGACTCAAGTTCATGGTAAAAGAAAAAATATACTAACAATGCCAATCATCGGTGGTTGCAAAAATGAGAGTAGTGCAGAAATTAATTGAGCAACAGTTTATTTGGGTTTGGCAGTTGTCTCCTTTTTATTAGGCAGTACTGATAGTGATTTTATTCGAAACATAAAGCATAAACATAACCATGGGTTACTAGCTTTATTTATTTATTTACAAAGCATAGCAACATTTTTTTAGATGCTAACAAAATGAAAAATGCGAGAAATATAAATACTACTAAGTAGGGACATAGAATACTTACCTTGGCAGGGGCTCCTCCCCCAAGGTTGCTTCTGTCATGGGATCAATGGCGCCTCCACCCCATGTGGTGGAAGATGTCGTCCCAAGGGCAATCGTTCTCCTCAGCTAGCCCATGTATGGTCGCTAGCTCTCCTGTGGTCTCCTGCTGGTACTACTAAAAGTTCTTAGGTGTGCCTGAAAGTCATGGTGGATGGCAGTGGTATCGAGGCTGGATGCCCTCCATCTGGCTGCTATAGGAAGCCTACGTCGTGCTCCCAATCTCTAGGAACTAGTTGTGGTAGAGTGACGTCCTACATGAGGAGGGAGATATCCCTCTGAACTGGACAGCTGCATGTCCCTGCGACCGGCAAAACGAGAAGGGCCTTCTCCAAATGGAGGAACCCACTATGAACCTCCTACTGAGTGCAACCTATGATCTGCCATGCTATGGCTGGTCCTAGGGAGAGGCCCCTTCTGGCACGTGCTGCCAGTGCTGCTGATGCGAGTGAGATTGTCCCACCTCCTGTGAACCAGGTGGGGCAGCCTAAGCACCCCACTGGGATGGGTGCTCCATGTCCCAGGTTGAGAGCGTCTCAAACATTTTGTTTGGCCTAAGCTTGTGTGGTAGCTCAAGCAGCAGTAGCTTGTCTTCTTGTCATCCTCCTAGTCACCTTGCATTTTATTTGCAATCCTATGGATGTATGCTTCTATTGTTTCCAATGGGATGGTTAGTTGGTCAACATTACTTAGCCAATATTCCATGTTGGGTAAACAAATTTCATTGACACACCCATGATAAGTCATGACATAAGAATCATCCTCTTGATCTATTTTTAGCATGTGTGCTTGGAAAAATTGATCATAATCAAGATAGACTCTATCAGTGGGTATGTAATTAATTAAAGCCATATCAAGCAATCCCATATTTCTTGCAAGTCTAGTGATTAAGGAGGTGCACTCAACATATTCATCACATTGAAAAGTTCCTAGCCAATAATCCTATCATGCCAAGAACATGTGTTTACACTAGAATTTGGAAGAAGGATTGCTAGAACTCGAAAGCTACCAAGATCATGTCATCAAGGAATTGATTGTAGAAAGGTCGGTATCAGCTGACTCGAATGAAGCACTAGAATCAGCTCACTTTAGATAGCTCCAGTAGATAACTATAATAGCTATAATCGGTGCCAGGAAAAACATGTTGGACTCTACAAAAAGGGAAAGATTAGAGGTCCAAGTTATCTTAAATTAGGAATTTTTTCTCTTAGGACAAAAATTATAATGAGTCGTGCTTAAGTAGGATTCATGCGTAGGTTCCAGGGTATAAATATTGGACCCTAGCTATTGTAAAGGACACAATCAATCAAATACAAGTTACTTACTTTTTCAGCTCTGGCCACCCTTAGGAGTAGGAGTAGAGTAGATCTCGGCGAGTTCTTCTGCAAGCAGGGCTGCATCGGTCCGGCCGACCTTCGACTTGTCTAGTAAGTACCGTCATGGCTTATACTTCTGATCGTATGGCTGCATCAATCTGGTCCACCTCCACTATGACTCTGGTATAAGCTAGTTATCGATTCTTGTCTAGTTCATGTACGACTACATTGATCGGGTCGACCTTCACTGCTCGAACTAGATTAAGGTCAAGTTATCGGCTCTATCTAAGGGTGGCAGTCCTTCAGGTAGATTCATTAAGTTACCAATCTTGCTGATGTTTTCATTGTTATTAGTTTATAGCAACATCAATTCGCTTGGTTGAGATCAAATTAGATCCCTCATATCCTTTAGATCCGTCATTCGTTTTGTTACAACACTGATGTTATCTACCTTGAATGATGATTTATGCTGCATCAGCTATTTTTACTTTGATCTTGATTGTGCATAGTATGCGGTTGAGGCATGAATAATCTTGAAGAGGTTTGCTAGGCTAGTTGAATCTTGTTTATAGTTCACCATTATGGCTATAACGATCTAGTCGATCCCCACCTGATGGCACTGTAGATTGGGGGATGCTAGTTAGTAGATCTGTTCTTGGTTAGGCATGACCTTAGCTATTTGCTATACTTGCATTGGCTAAATAGCCGATTGCTTGTATGTTAACTCCTGCGGTGTGCATCCATGATTCTGTTAAGTGTGAATAGATCTGTGTGCTTTGAGGGTTTGATTCATCATCTTTTTCATGGCTACATCGATTCGGTCGAACCCTATTGTTAGAGATAGCGGGTTGAGTCTAAGGAGTCCATGGGTTTGTTCATGCTGAAATAGTCAATTGTTCACACGCTGTAGTCCTTTTTCACCTAAATCGGCTATTTTAGCCGATTCATCCGAGCCTTCACGTATAGCATGTCTTTCAGAAAGCGTATCGAAGTACAGATGTGTTTACAGATTCTTCGGTTTTAGTTTCTTACTATCATCATAGCTTGCCATCGATCCGGTCTAACCTCACTATTGGTGGTAACATATTAGATTCAGAGCATTTGTAGATCCATTCAGTATCAGATAGTTGATTCGTTCATGTGCTATATCTTTTTCTGATTAGATTCATCGGCTTACTGGTTTACACTAGCAATATCTATCTTGCTGATGATCTTATTTACATATACAGTGTACTATACCTGTCAATATGAAATTAATCGCTACTCATAAGCTTTATAGTCCATAACAATCGATTTCTGTGCGGATCGGCTATTCAGTTGCTCTTACCATATGGCTGCTCCTAAAGCGGCACACTTGGAACTATCTGGGCACAGACCGACATGTTCCACCTTAAATTACTAATAAACTTTCTCTCCTTATCAATTGAAGTGTCAAATTGACTAGGCATGTGCCGAGAGGAGTATGTAGGATCGATGATCCCTGCGTTGAAGCCAGGCGGATCTCTAGCTCCAATGAGCAGACCCTTCTGGCTTGCTCGTGTGCCCGATATGAGATGAATTTTCAGTGCCAACACATGTTCTGGCATGACCGGTGGGACCCCACAATCAGTCATGGTGGCTCACAACAACAACGACATCCTTATGGTACCTTATGAAGACCTACCTGATGGAGATAAAGATGTCATCAGCAAAGCTATAGAAGAATTTTAGAACAAGTGTTTGTTGTCCTACACCAAAACACATGACAATACAATTGTTTAGAAATATCCACTATCAAGAGTTCTGTTGCATGGGTAGACAAATGCAGATGAGACTAAAGACAGGCGTTTCTTCATAGGAAGCTATAAACAAATCTGTTCATGATGCCATATCGAACCATAATGAAATTTTCTTGAACACATTCCACAATACCATGAAGGAGGTGTTTCATGGGTTTCCAGTTGATTAGGTTGGGCCAGCTTATTACAACATTCCACATCCATTGACTCAAGGAACCAATCAAGCCAGGTACTAGCTATCAAGAAGCAGCACTAGCTGATAATGATGATGTCCAGGCAGTTCAGAGTTCATCTAAGCAAGCTCAAGGTGCTACTATGAATCAGATATAGTATAATCCTAGATCGTCAGTGTAGCATGTGCAACAGCCAGTGGGGCAAGGTCAAAACTAGATGATTAATTTTGGCACATCATGCCACATACCACCGTTGGCTCAAAAAATAGCACCATCAATTCAAAAGATCCATATTGATATAGATCCTAATGTCTATAACCAGAGACTTCAAGTAGCAAACCAGTAGAGGACCCAACAGATAGAGATTCCACAAGGGTATCATTATGGCACAGATTACAATACCCTTCACATGATTCCTGAATCTAGGGTACCAAGGTACCTAGAATTTTAATCCACAAATGGGTCAGCAGGTGCAGAGAAATCCAAATTCAAATGCTGATGAGTTGTTGCTGAGAGTGACTGAGATGATGAAGGAATTAGTTTGGTTTAAAGCCAAAAGGCAGACCTTCTCGTACAGATGCCCATATCTAGAATGGTACGATTTGGTCACTCTTCCTACAAATTACAGGCTCCTAGAGTTTACTAAGTTCACTAGCCAAGACAGCACAAGCACAATAGAACATGTCAGTCGGTATCTTACATAATTGGGCAAATCATTCGTTGAAGAGGCCCATTGAGTTCGTTTCTTCTCTGTGTCACTGTTAGGGCCAACCTTCACTTGGTTTTCATCACTGCTAGTTAACTCCTTTGCTAATTGGGCTGATCTAGAGAAGAAGTTTCGTACATATTTTTACACTAGGACAGGAGAAAAGAAGATTACTGATTTGACAACTATAAGGCAGAGAACTAATGAATCAGGCACCGAGTTTCTTCAGAGGTTCCAAGAGACTAGAAATTTGTGCTTCTCGTTGAACTTGGCTGATGATCAGCTAGCTGCTTTAGCCGTTCAAGGAATGCTGCCAACATGGAAAGAAAAGCTACTAGGACAAGAATTTGACAACTTGGGTCAATTGGCTCAACGAGTGGTAGTGCTCAATAGCCAATTCCAGAATATGCGTAGAGATACCTGATTCTAGAAAAGTACCACAATGGTCGAAGCTTATAATCCATATTCAGTTGATGACAGCTATGAAGACGATGAAGAAGAAGAGGTTGCCATGGCTGAATGGAATTGGGGCAAAAAGACAATAATGGTGCCAAATCCTTGGGGAAGAGGAGTCGAGGAGAGCTATGACTTTGACATCATGAAATTAGGACAAGCTCTTTGATTTCTTGCTTAAGAAGTGGCAGATCAAGTTGCTCGATAATCATGTTTTGTTGCCCCTTGATCAGTTGAAGAATAAGAAGTTCTACAAGTTTCATAATGCTACATCTCATTCTACTAATGAATGCAGAGTTTTCTAGCAGCATATACAGAGGGCTATTCAGCAAGGAAGGCTTAAATTCGAATACGCCTCGGAAGATGAAAATTGATAATAATCCTTTCCTAGGAGATCAGAACATGGTCGATGCTAGGCTACTCAAAGGGAAGACTAAGGTCCTAACATCAACCAGATAGAGAGAAGCTGAAAACAGTCGATCCCGAGATGCAAATATCGACTGATGAGTATAGAGAAATTAGAAGATGTCAGCGACAAGCAAAAGAGCTGATATGAGCAGGGAGAAACGTCAAAGGATAGGACAACAAAGCCACATGTTACATCTCGAATTTTGTTGAATAAATGGCAGTGGTAGAAGGAAAAGGATTATCAGCGTTGGTTAGAAGAGCAAGAATACCGATGTCAACAGGAAGAAGAAAGGTATGAAAGAAAACAAGCCTGAATCACATTGGAATTGTCCTTTCTTCAGACATTACTAGAACGAAGGTTTGAAGTTGCCTACCAAGAATAATTGTCCTAGAGTGCAGCGAACAATATTGGGAGTTTAGGCAATCTCAAACCAGCCACCGGTCTATCCATGCTCAAGATGTGTATCATCATAATAACATGGATCAACACTTAGAAAATAAAATTGTTCATGATCGGCTTGGAAAATGAGTTGTTGACCTAGACTGGGCTGATTATGAGGAAGAAAGCAATGAGAGAGAATATGTTTGGCAGGAAGGCCAACGGTGTCCAAGAGGTCTGACAAGAGGTCAGAAATGAAGAGTGCAACACCTAAGGAACGGAGAACTAGAACAGACTTAAGCATCTGGTAGACCTCAAGTATGGCATGCTAAGCAAACAGCCGATAGGAGGCAACCATCGGCTAATATTCAAATGGCTTTTCTATTGCCGTCAGAGTTTCAGAGCTCTAGCAGATCAAGAAGTTTACTCAGATTTTGATGAATCAAAGTATGAGGAGATAGTTGCCAAATTGATAGTTATACAACAGGCTATATTTGATAAACTAGTCAAGCATCGACACTTAAAAGCTTTATATGTAAAAGGTTTTATTGATGGGAAGCCTGATGAACAAGATGTTGGTGGATGGAGGTGCGTCTGTCAATCTTATGCCTTACACCACTTTTCATAAACCTAGCAAGGGACTAGGAGATCTGATTGAGACCGACATGATGCTTAAGGACTTTGGGGGTAATGCGTCTAAGACCTAGGGGGCAATGAACATCGAACTAACAATCGGGAGTAAGACTATGCTCACCACGTTCTTCGTCAACGATGGAAAAGGGTCATACAGTTTACTCCATGGTCGTGATTGGATTCATGGAAACTGTTGTGTGCCATTGACCATGCATCAGTGTTTGATTCAATGGCATGGAGATGATGTCGAGCTGGTTCACGCTGATCACTCTGTGAGTATCACAATAGCCGACCCAGTCTTTTGGGAGCTAGAAGACTTTGAGTGTTTTTCTGGCAAGTTATGGGAAGGAGGCTTCATTAAAATCAGTGATGAAAGCCAACAGCCGATCCAAGCAGTTGGCTTTGAAAATTTGTTTTAATGGATAATCCAATTGATGGTACAGATGGCAAACTAGGACATGGCTTCACGTCGGCCGATGAGTTAGAAGAAGTAGATATTGGTTCTGGAGATAGGCCCTAGGCCAACGTATGTAAGTGCCAAGTTGGATCTTGAGTATAAGCAAGAGTTAGTCTATTTATTAAAGGAATTTAAAGACTATTTTGCTTGGGAATACTATGAGATGCCTGGTCTAGACCGATCGATTATTGAACATCAATTGCCAATCAAACCTAGATATTGGCTGTTTAAACAAGCTCCGAGGAGATTCAACCTAAATGTGCTTGATGATATAAAAAAGGAGACTGAAAGGTTACTAGAAGCAAAGTTTATCTGACCATGCCAATATGCAAAGTGGATATCGAATGTTGTCCCTGTGTATAAGAAGAATGGAAAATTAAGAGTTTGCATCGATTTCAGAGATCTAAACAAGGCTACACCCATGGATGGTTATCTGATGCCAATAGCCAATATGTTGGTAGACATAGCAGCCGGGCACAAAGTTATTAGCTTCATGGACGGCAATGTGGGATATAATCAAATTTTCATGGCTGAGGAAGACATAGCAAAGACCACTTTTAGGTGCCCTAGCACAATTGGTTTATTTGAGTGGGTTGTGATGACCTTTGGTCTAAAGAATGCCGGTGCAACTTATCAGAGGGCAATGAATTATATTTTTCATAAGTTGATTGGCAGGATTGTTGAAATCTACATTGATGATGTGATGATAAAATCCAAGGGGTACAAGGAGCATCTAGCTAATTTGCGGGAGACTCTAGAATGCACAAGAAAACATGGTCTAAAGATGAATCCTAATAAGTGTGCTTTTGGAGTGTCAGCTGGACAATTCTTGGGTTTCATGGTCCACAAGAGAGGAATCGAAGTTGGTCAAAAGAGCATAAAACAATTGACGAGGTAGTTTCCCCAAATACTAAAATAGAGTTACAATCTTTGCTTGGTAAGATTAATTTTATCAGAAGATTCATTTCAAATTTGTCGGAAAGAGTTCTGCCATTTTCTCCCTTGTTGAAGTTGAAAAATGATCAAGAATTTAAGTGGGGTGACATACAACAAAAGGCATTTAAGGAGATAAAAGAATATATGAAATGTCCACCTATGCTGGTCCCTCCTCAGCAAGGTAAGCCTTTTAAGTTGTACATATCGGCTGATGACAAAACAATTGGATCGGCCTTGATGCAAGAGTTTGAAGGAAAAAAGAGTGAGTTGTTTTCTATTTGAGTAGAAGACTCTTGGATCTAGAGACAAGATATTCTCCCACTGAAAAGTTATGCTTGTGCTTATATTTCTCTTGCACTAAGTTGTGACACTACTTATTATCGGACGAATGTATGGTTGTTTTCAAGGCTGATGTGATTAAGCACATGTTATCAATGACAATACTGAATGGTAGAGTGGGAAAGTGGATTCTCGTGTTATCGGAATTTGACTTGAAGTATGAATCGGCTAAAGCAGTCAAAGGACAAGTAATGGCCAATTTTGTCACCCAGCATCATAAGCCAAGCATTGATTATGTAGAACCGGTACCTTGGACATTATTCTTTGAGGGATCATCATGCAAGCAAGGTGGTGGCATTGGTATTATTATTATTTCACCTCGGGGGGTCAAGTTTTGAGTTTGCTCTTCCAACTGAACCAATGATTACCAACAACTAAGCAGAATATGAGGCTATTCTTAAAGGACTTTAGCTTCTTCATGAAGTAAAGGCCAAAGCAATTGAAATATTTGGAGATTCATAGTTAATTATTAATCAGTTGATCATCCTATATGAATGCAAAGAAGATACTTTGAAAGGATACTATGATGAATGCCAAAGGTTGCTCAAGGAATTTCTTCATGTCTCTTTTCAACATATTTTGAGAGCACAGAACTAAGAGGCTAATCATTTAGCTCAAAGTGCGTCAGGTTATCAAGTGTTTCAAGAAGTCTTGAGTAGTGAAACCTCAAATGATGATTGGAGAGTTGAAATAGCCAATTACCTCAGGAATCTGTCATAGAAAGTTGCTAGAAAGCTAAGATATAAATCAACTAAGTATGTTTTACTGGATAATCAGTTGTATTACAAAACAGTCTATGGGGTGTTGCTCAAATGCTTAAATCAAGAGGAAGCTAAGGTGTTGATGGGTGAGGTGCATGAAGGGATATGTGGAGCTCATCAATCAGCTTATAAGATGAAATTGATTATTCGTAGAACTGGATATTTCTAGCCAACAATATTGGAAGACTATTTTGAATATTACAAGGGATGTCAGGACTGTCAATGTTTTGGTAATGTCCAAAAATCTCCTACATCGGCCATGAATCCAATAATCAAACCATGACCATTTCGAGGTTGGGGAATTGATTTAATTAGTTAGATTTTTCCGCCCTCAAGCAAAGGACATAAGTCATATTGGTAGCAACAGATTACTTCACTAAGTGGGTTGAGGCAATTCCTTTGAAGATGATAACCTCGAAGAACATGGTTGATTTTGTCAAGGAGCATATTGTGTGTCATTTTAGGATTCCTCAAACTATCACTACCGATCAAGGGACAATGTTCACATCAGAAGAGTTCAGAGATTTTGCTGCCAGTATGGGAATCAAGCTGCTAAATTCTTCTCCTTACTATGCTCAGGCTAATGGCCAGGCAGAGGCATTCAATTAGATTATGATTAAGCTCATCAAGAAAAAGATTGTGGAGCAGCCAAGGAAGTGGCATTCAATGCTTAATGAGGCACTATGGGCATATAGAATGGCCTATCATGGATCGATTAAAACATCACCCTATGAACTTATGTATGGCCATAATGTAGTCCATCCTTGGGGAAGTTCAGGCTGGATCGAGGCATGTTATGTTGCAAAATGATTTGTCAGCCAAAGTCTACAAAAATCTTATGATAGACGACTTAGAGGACTTGAGTTGCCATCGGCTGTGTGCTCTTGAGAATATCGAAGCCAATAAACTGAGGGTTGCAAAATATTACAATAAAAAGGTCAAGAGCAAGCAATTTTTTGAAGGAGACTTGGTCTAGAAAGTGAAATTGCCGATCGGGTCAAAAGACGGCAAGTACGATAAATGGTCATCTAATTGGAAAGGACCTTATCGGATTAAGCATTGTGTGCTTGGTAATGCTTATATTTTGGAAACGCTAAGAGGAGAGGAATAATTTGGTAGAACAATCAATGGAAAATATCTAAAGAAATATTATCCTAGCATTTGGATCAATACTTGATAACTGATTTGTTCGGTCATCAGCTCTAATAGCCGATACCAGAAGGGTATCACCTCTAGTACAAAAAATAGACCTGAAAGGGTAGAAGCCAGTATGATATGTATTGCCTATAAGAGCAAATCAAACATAGATGGACTAATGCATGGAATATGAAGTACAAAGCAATAGAAAAATCACTTAAAACGAAGAAATTGTTTACTGATATCGTCTATTATAAGCTACAGGCCTAGAAAACACTTTGTTTATTATATCATCGGCCTAGGAAGTAAGGGCTATAGAGTTGGCTGGCGCCAAAGAAATCCTTGACTAGGCGCTCATGATCCCCAGGGTGTGCCGTGGTTCGAAACCCGTGGGGAAGAAGCCAAAGCTCGTGGCCAGAATAGGATTGCGTAGCTAGCCAACGCCATGGAAGCACCATGACGAATGCCATGTAAAGCGACCTCCCTGACATGGCTTAGGATGTCATGCAGGAAAACCATCGAGATGGCGCCTCTAGCATTAACAAATCATGCCGCATACTCTGTAGCCAATCGGAGGCTTTCCAGCTGAGCTAACAAATCTAAAAACATTCAAAGGGGAGATGATCAGGATCTTGAAGATAAAATTAAGAGGAGACAAAAGTTATGATAGACATCTCACCCATGATTCTGGCCTCGGCCTTGGCCAACCTATCCTCCACCGAATCGGTCTCAGGAGGCGATCGACATCGGACCATGGCTAGAGCCGATTCTGCAAGGGAGAGACAGTCGATGAGATTATGGCCATGCCTATCGATGGAGGCGAGCAGGTCATCATTGTCGATCCTGCATCATCGGATAGCAAGGGGAGCTGGTGGCAAGCTGTTGATGAAGAGAACCCCGAAGGCTGAACAGAGTCGGCCCTATGCCCCGAGGCAGTGAGGGGATCATGAGTTGCACCCTCCTGGTGACGAAGGCGCTGGCGCGATGATGCAGCTCCATTGAGGACCTCCTCAGCAGACCTCTTGCTATTCTCCATGATCTCACTCCTATAGGAAAGCAGAAATCACACTAAAGACATGAAAGGTTTAAGACAAAGCAGGTTGTTTTTTGATCCACAGCTGTGACCCGTATATATAGTCTAGTAAGGTGAGAAGATAGATTTCACTGGGGTTATCGAATTAAAGTCAGATACGGAAATGGATCGACACTCTAGAAATTCAGGGACGGATAACGAAGAGATAACAGAATCAGGACTTATTGCATCCCATAATCAAAAAATATTGTGGGATGGATACGAAAGGTTTACATTGACTAGCGATCAACCCACCAAGGCTTATTTGGATTGAAGGGAGTCTTGATCCCCGCAAGGCCGAAGGTCATCATGAACCGAGTCACATCGGCCCATTGAAAAAATTATG
Organism: Miscanthus floridulus; assembly: GCF_019320115.1. NCBI lineage: Eukaryota > Viridiplantae > Streptophyta > Magnoliopsida > Poales > Poaceae > Miscanthus > Miscanthus floridulus. Next base: position 143,513,931 of record NC_089587.1, on the reverse strand, counting down.
CCAGAAGAAGGGGAAAGGCTAACAGATGCCTAGCTGATTTCTTGGTGACTGGGAAACTATGGGGAGCGAACAAGGGGAAGGTGTCCACACATTTTAGCCCTTGCAAACACTAGAACAGCTCTACGAACATGGAGAGAAGACTTAGGTGATATCACAAGAATTCTTCTAATCATAGTAGCTGATCATCTTGCTTGACAAGGCGCTAAGATGAGCGACACAATCACCCTATGCACAAGAATTCTTCAAACCACTCAGGATCTTCATGGCAAAAAGATAGACTATGGAGGGTCTAGCAGAGTCAGAGGCACTCGAGGAAGCAGATAGAAGAGAAACATAGCTGAATTGTTGAATTGCTCTCACCAGAGTTGGATAGATATTTTATAGTCGGCCTAAAAAGATGGATCCAAGCGCCCGTGAAGCAATGATGCTCTCATAAAAGTTTTGAAGCATGGGCTCATAAGCTGACATAGATGGTGACAAACAATAAACCCTAGATCAAGATTCTCTACCCGTGACTGCAGGACCTATCGGGGGTACAGACGTGATAATTTTGGAATAAAATTACTTTTATCCCAAAATTGGGGGGCATGTGTTTACACCAGAATTTGGAAGAAGGATTGTAGGAACTCGAAAGCTGCCAAGGTCATGTCATCAAGGAATCGATTGCAGAAAGGTTGGTATCAGCTGACTCGAATGAAGCACTAGAATCGGCTCTCTTCAGATAGCGCCAGTAGATAACTATAATAGCTACAATCGATGCCAGGAAAAACATGTTGGACTCTACAAAAAGGGAAAGATTAGGGTCAAGTTATCTTAAATTAGGAATTTTTTCTCTTAGGACAAAAATTATAATGAGTCATGCTTAAGTATGATTCATGTGTAGGTTCTAGGTATAAATATTGGACCAAGGCTATTGTAAAGGACACAATCAATCAAATACAAGATACTTACTTTTTTGGCTCCAGCCACCCTTAGGAGTAGGAGTAGAGTAGATCTCGGTGAGTTCTTCAGCATGCAGGGCTACATCAGTTCAGCCGACCTCCGACTTGTCTGTAAGTACCGTCATGGCTTATACTTCTACTCGTACGACTGCATCGATCCGGTTGACCTCCACTGCGACTCTAGTATAAGCTAGTTATCGATTCTTGTCTAGTTCAAGTACGGTTGTATCGATCCGGTCGACCTCCACTGCTCAAGCTAGATTAAGGTCAAGTATCGGCTCTATCTAAGGGTGGTGTCCTTCTGGTAGATTTATTAAGTTACCGATCTTGCTAATGTTTTCATTGTTATTAGTTTATAGCAACATCAATTTGCCCGATCGAGATCGAATTAGATCGGCCTCATATCCTTTAGATCCATTGTTTATTTTGTTACAACACGATGTTATCTACCTTGAACAATGATTTATGCTTCATTGGCTATTTTTACTTCGATCTTGATCATGCATAGTATGCGGTAGAGGCATGAATAACCTTGAAGAGGTTTGCTGGCTAGTTAAATCTGGTTTATAGTTCACCATTATGGCTATAACGATCTGATCGATCCCCACTGATGGCACTATAGATTGGGGGATGCTAGTTAGTAGATTTGTTCCTGGTTAGGCATGACCTTAGCTGTTTGCTATGCTTGCATTGGCTAAACAGCCGATTGCCTATACATTAATGCATACGATGTGCATCTATAATTCTGTTAAGCATGAATAGGTCTGTGTGCTTTGAGGGTTTGATTCATCATCTTTTACATGGCTGCATCAATCTGGTCGAACCCCACTATTAGAGATAGCGGGTTGAGTCTAAGGAGTCTAAGGGTTTGTTCATGCGAAATAGTCAATTGTTCACACGTTGTAGTCCTTTTTCACCTGAATCGGCTATTTTAGCTGATTCATCCTGAGCTTTCACGTATAGCATGTCTTTTGGAAAGCCTATCGAAGTACGGATGTGTTTGCAGGTTTCTTTGGTTTTAGTTTGTTACTATCATCATAGCTGCCATCGATCTGATCGAACCTCACTGTTGGAGGTAATAGATTAGATTCAGAGCGTTTGTAGATCCGTTCGTATCAGATAGTCGATTCGTTCGTGTGCTATATCTTTTTCTGATTAGATTCATCGGCTTAATGGTTTACACTAGCAATATCGGTCTAGCTAATGATCTTATTTACATATACGTGTACTGTACTTATCAATATGAAATTAATCGCTACTCATAAGCTTTACAGTCCATAACAGCCGATTTCTATGTGGATCGGCTATTTAGTTGCTCTTACCATATGGCTTCTCCCGAACCGGCACACTTGGAACTGTCTGGGCATAGATCGGCATGTTCCACCTTAAATTATTGATAAACTTTCACTCCTTGTCAATTGTAGGGTCAAATTGACAAGCACATCTCAGGAGGAGTATGCAGGATCGATCATCCCTGCGTTGAAGCCTAGGTGGATCTCCAGCTCCATCGAGTAGACCCTTCTGGTTTGCTCGTGTGCCCAGGCATGAGACAAATTTTCGTGCCAACAATAGGAGAAATACGAGTTCTATTTAGCATGCCTGTACATGATTTTCATTTCTTTAACTCTAATAGTGTGGAGATCATTCCTTAGAAACAAAGTCATAGCAAGCCATCGGTGCATAAAGCACAAAGTGGGATTATGAATTTCACTAGTTCTTGGTTGAGTAGAGCTATCCTTGTCACTAATTTCTTTCCAAAAGTCTACTCTATCAAATCCTTCTATGACTCTATCCAAATTATGATTGCAATTTTTATCAAAGCCTTGCAAAATACTAAATTGCTTCCAAGTGTAGGTATATTGCTTACCAAATAATCTAAATGTGACATGCGTAGCGATTCTAATGAGCAGTGCATAAAAATTCTATGGTAAGTTGCCTATGCCCATCTTCATTTACCCACCAAAATTTTTCCCATCCTATTGCACGAAAGAGAACTTGAAATTCGGTTATCATACCTGTGCGATTCAAGAAATCGTGGTCGTAGGCACGGGTATGATGGAATGTTTGGTCTCTTAGGATGTGGAAAGCTTGCCTCTCGTGATCATCCACCAAGATGATTTTCTCATCACTTGTGAGGATGCAAATTGGTGCTTCTTGATCTCCACTCTCATGGTTTGCTTGGTCGATGGACATCGCATCGCTGCCATGGTGGCTTTGGCTTCTCGACATGGAGTCGTCATCCGATGGGAAACAAATGTGCTTGTTGGACTTCTTCTTCTTTCCGAGGCCTATGGCATCCTTGAGTTTATTCATGATCCTACAAGCAAGAACAAACTAGAGACAAGAGAGGGGTTAAGGATTAGTAAAACAAATGAGCTACTCCCTTGTGTGATGAGTGGATCTCCACTATGATGCTTCTCCTTCCCTTGATAATTCATTTGCTTGATAGCATAAGCAAAGATGCTCATCTTGTGGAGTATGAGGAGAGAGGAGGAGTGGAACTTCAGCTCTTGGAAGTGAATATGCTAGTGGTGTGTGTGTGTGTGTGTGAGCTTCACAAGGACCTAAATGAGTGGGAGAGGAGGCAAAGTGCAAAAGGCACTAGAGTAGGGAGTCGGCCGGCCCCCCTTGGAGGCATTTCGACCATCCCAGGCATGGATTCTCTTCTAGGTGCTCTCACATGTGTGCCACTAGGTGAATGAGTGAAAGGAAGAGGCCAAGATGTGAAAGAATGGATTGGAAATGTTGGAGGCAAGGACAAGGTGAGTGGAGGGTAAGGAACAAAATAGCACTTAGATTTTTGCCTTGGTGTTTCTCTTCACATGAATGGAGGGGTGAAAGGAATCAAGAGGGGGAAGAGGTGGGGTCGACCGATGGCCATGTGTGGCCAGGCGGCCACCTAATTCCTCCCCATCGACCGATGGCCATGTGTGGCCAGGGCGGCCACCTAATTCCTCCCCTTAATGATTTTTACTTTTTAAGCAAGGTACTAAGCATGTTTTAGCATGAAATGATGATGCTTAGCGAGAATAAATAGGGCATAAGTGCATACCGTTGCTTAACTCACCTCGATTTAGCTCCTCAGATTCCTTTCATGCAAATGATCTATGGTGGCTTGCTCCCATGAGTGATGGAATCATCCACCTATTCATGAATGATGGGTATGTCAGGGAGGTTTTAATTCCACCGATGAACATTGTTCTGGTCTCGGTTTGAAGTGGAATATTTCTTCCTTGCCATTTATATTGAGATGAATTTCTCTGGCTCCAACAACAATGTGAGCATTTACCGTGCTAAAAAATGGTCTTCCCAAGATTAGTGGTGTTTTAGTTTCAGGCACTAATATCCAACACCACAAAATCTACTGGGCACGGAACAACTTCTTATCTTAACAGGAATATCCTCCGCTATTCCCACCAGATATCAAACTAATTGATTGGCTAGCTACAAGCACATTGTGGTTGGGGATAATGAATTATGATTTAATTTATCATACACTACCTTTGGCATGACAATGACGCGAGCTCCAAGATCACTAGAGGGCTTGATCAAATTGCTAGGAGCCAATGGAGCATGAAATTGTAGGATTCCCTAGGTCCTTCTTCTTTTTAGGTAGCTGATTAAGTATGGCTGCACTGCACTCCTCGGTCAGTTTTACTACCTCTATGCTTGGCAGTGGCTTCTTTTTGTTGAGTATATCTTTTAAATATTTGGCATATGTGGGGACCTACATAGCATCAATTAACAAGTATATGTATATAATTTTTGAATTACCTCAATGAATTTCTAGAATTGTTCATCCTTCGTTGCCTTTCGGTTGCGCTCTAGGAAATGGCAACACCTCCGTATCATAGAATTCATGAGGGGTTGTCTTACCTTTTTCTTGGGGCACAACAGGGTCTTATTCTTCAGCTGGAACTTCAATCACTGAGTGGTCTTTGCACCTCTTGTGGTTATAGCATTAAGTTTCTCATTATGTGAAATTTTTGAAATCAAAGTGGATAATTGATTTTCTAGCCTTTCATTAAAGTTAAGCTGATTTCCTAAAGCTAAAGAAAATTCATTAAGCCTAGCATGAATATCTCCTAAAATCCTATCATGGTCAAGCAATTTTGCATGAATTTGTTCGTAGATTTTGGCTTGACTAAAGACAAGATCTCTAAGAGAAGAATAGTCAAAAGGATAAGTGGTCGAATTAGCTTGATTAATTTGCGGATTCCATCTCTGGTAAGGTTGCAGTGGAGGTGGTCACTACTATAGATTGACTTATCACTATCGCCACTTTCACTTCCATAGCGATAGAAGTGATAGTGTGATACCTTCACTATAGGTTGACCAATAGTGAGGCCTCATGACGAAGGAAACCGGTAGTTGAAACTGCTACCACCGACAATTAATGGTAGATGCGGTAGTTGTATTGGGGTTGCATTTCCTCCATCGCATGAAAAGCCAGGCCGACTGGGATATGCATTTTGGCCGATGGTCTAAACCTAGCATTTTGTCAACTGGCGATAAAAATTTAATGTGAGTGTTGAATGCCCTAAACTTCCAAGGCCATCAAACCACCATTACTTCCATTGCCTGAAGCTGAAAGAGCCATATTCTTCAAGCCCGGTGCCCTCTAAAACCCACTCCTCTTC